>NW_028143178.1:0-212384 GCF_977018435.1 Lepisma saccharinum
GGTTCGGAGAGCTATAGTGGGCGATAACCTTAATGCCATAAGGTTCGGAGAGAGCTATAGGGTCTACCAATTTGAACGTCAGATCTTTAAAATTAGATAGAATGAAAACCACAAGTGATAATGACATATATATATATATATATATATATATATATATATATATATATATATATATATATATATATATATATATATTGTGGAACGATTCAAGGGAGACTCTGTAAAAAGGGTAAAATCTCTCGCCAGACATCGGTGCTCGGTCAAGCGACAATTTACAACACAAGTTAACATTCCACAAATAGCGGAAACACATGACGTCAGGAGACACGGCATTCTTCGATACTACCGGGTTCAAAACCCGCCATCGGCTGGCAAATACGGAAGTGCTGTCCAAGCAGCTAGGAAGTATTTGCCAGCAGCTTAAAAGAGCTAAGCACCAGAATTCGAGGCTCAGTCAAGTCTCAGAATTCAAAGGACCTCCAGAAGAATACCAGGCGAAGACGTCGACACCTTCCAGGTCTCAGCCCGGCTGGGGAAACCGAGACGAATCTTTCGCCTAAGGCAACCGCAGTACATTCGCGAGTTGACTATCTTCAGCACCACAGCCTACAACTTGTAGCCGTCGGACAGACCATCGTCCTGGCGCCTTTTCTAGGGTCGATACTCCAAGACCAACGTGTGCTTCGTCGCCAGCCACGGGCAAGAAGACCGTGGGCCGTCGAACTCAGGACTCCGTGCTCTGTCGCCTGACGTCCGCACTCAACCGCTTGGCCGAGAGGTAAGATGTACGTCGTCTACATCCCTTGAAATCATTCCACTCCCTGCCAGATGCCTGTCAGCGAGATTCTATGGGGACCATAAACGTAACCTAGCTCTACCATCTGACCCCTAAAGCGTTCACAGTAACGATCCCCGTAGTTTAAGTAATTTAAATTAGTCAACGCATCAATATATATATCATTTTGAAGAGCAAACAATGGCATTATGTTTTGAACAATATGTCATTCAAATGTCCTCCTCTGCTTCGGTGGGTGGAATGGATTCTGAATGTCCAATTTTCCAGCACCTCTGCACACATATTGAGCGGTATAGCCTCAATGGGTCGTTCGATGTTCCGTTTCAGGTCACGAACTGTGCGTGGCTTAGTCTCATAGACCTTAGATTTGACATAACCCCCATAGAAAATAATCCAGGGGGGTGAGATCACATGATCTTGGTGGCCAGTTCACATCATCCTTTCTGGACAGAACTCGCCCGGAGAACTTCTCCTGCAACAATTCCATTGTTTGTCGAGCTGTGTGGCAAGTTGCACCGCCGTGTTGGAAAAACACATTGTTGATGTCAGGATTTGCCAGTTTAGGCCAAAAAACCTGCACAACCATATTCCTGGATCGCTCCCCATTAACAGTCACGTGATTTCCATGTTGGTCCTCAAAGAAATAAGGCCCGATCACGCCATTGGCCCAAAAACCACACCACACAGTCACTTTCTTAGGATGAAGGGGTACGTCCAGAATCACTTGAGGATTTTCATCTGCCCAAATCCTACAGTTTTGTTTGTTCTGTCTGTCGATTATGTTGGCCATAAATTCCCCTCAATGCACAAAATGTCTGTCGAACTGAACACGAATAAATTCGAATAATTTCTACGCGTTGTTGCATTCTGTATCTCTCCATGATAACTTGCCACAGATTACTGCACAAAGATGTCGCAGTTCCATCTCGTCATTCCAGTCAGTGTTGCCACAGCACTCTTTCACAGTTCTGACTTTCAAATTGGTAGACCCAATATATTGGGCGATAAGCTTAATGCCTTAAGGTTCGGAGAGCTATAGTGGGCGATAAGCTTAATGCCTTAAGGTTCGGAGAGCTATAGTGGGCGATAAGCTTAACGCCTTAAGGTTCGGAGAGCTATAGTGGGCGATAAGCTTAACGCCTTAAGGTTCGGAGAGCTATAGTGGGCGATAAGCTTAACGCCTTACGGTTCGGAGAGCTATAGTGGGCGATAAGCGTAATGCCTTAAGGTTCGGAGAGCTATAGTGGGCGATAAGCTTAATGCCTAAAAGTTCGGAGAGCTATAGTGGGCGATAAGCTTAATGCCTTAAGGTTCGGTGAGCTATAGTGGGCGATAAGCGTAATGCCTTAAGGTTCGGAGAGCTATAGTGGGCGATAAGCTTAATGCCTAAAAGTTCGGAGAGCTATAGTGGGCGATAAGCTTAATGCCTTAAGGTTCGGTGAGCTATAGTGGGCGATAAGCGTAATGCCTTAAGGTTCGGAGAGCTATAGTGGGCGATAAGCGTAATGCCTTAAGGTTCGGAGAGCTATAGTGGGCGATAAGCGTAATGCCTTAAGGTTCGGTGAGCTATAGTGGGCGATAAGCGTAATGCCTTAAGGTTCGGAGAGCTATAGTGGGCGATAAGCGTAATGCCTTAAGGTTCGGAGAGCTATAGTGGGCGATAAGCGTAATGCCTTAAGGTTCGGAGAGCTATAGTGGGCGATAAGCGTAATGCCTTAAGGTTCGGAGAGCTATAGTGGGCGATAAGCGTAATGCCTTAAGGTTCGGAGAGCTATAGTGGGCGATAAGCGTAATGCCTTAAGGTTCGGTGAGCTATAGTGGGCGATAAGCGTAATGCCTTAAGGTTCGGAGAGCTATAGTGGGCGATAAGCGTAATGCCTTAAGGTTCGGTGAGCTATAGTGGGCGATAAGCGTAATGCCTTAAGGTTTGGAGAGCTATAGTGGGCGATAAGCGTAATGCCTTAAGATTCGGTGAGCTATAGTGGGCGATAAGCGTAATGCCTTAAGGTTCGGAGAGCTATAGTGGGCGATAAGCGTAATGCCTTAAGGTTCGGAGAGCTATAGTGGGCGATAAGCGTAATGCCTTAAGGTTCGGTGAGCTATAGTGGGCGATAAGCGTAATGCCTTAAGGTTCGGAGAGCTATAGTGGGCGATAAGCGTAATGCCTTAAGGTTCGGAGAGCTATAGTGGGCGATAAGCGTAATGCCTTAAGGTTCGCAGAGCTATAGTGGGCGATAAGCGTAATGCCTTAAGGTTCGGAGAGCTATAGTGGGCGATAAGCGTAATGCCTTAAGGTTCGGAGAGCTATAGTGGGCGATAAGCGTAATGCCTTAAGGTTCGGAGAGCTATAGTGGGCGATAAGCGTAATGCCTTAAGGTTCGGTGAGCTATAGTGGGCGATAAGCGTAATGCCTTAAGGTTCGGAGAGCTATAGGGGGCGATAAGCGTAATGCCTTAAGGTTCGGTGAGCTATAGTGGGCGATAAGCGTAATGCCTTAAGGTTCGGAGAGCTATAGTGGGCGATAAGCGTAATGCCTCAAGGTTCGGAGAGCTATAGTGGGCGATAAGCTTAATGCCTCAAGGTTCGGAGAGCTATAGTGGGCGATAAGCTTAATGCCTTAAGGTTCGGTGAGCTATAGTGGGCGATAAGCGTAATGCCTTAAGGTTCGGAGAGCTATAGTGAGCGATAAGCGTAATGCCTTAAGGTTCGGTGAGCTATAGTGGGCGATAAGCGTAATGCCTTAAGGTTCGGAGAGCTATAGTGGGCGATAAGCGTAATGCCTTAAGGTTCGGTGAGCTATAGTGGGCGATAAGCGTAATGTCTTAAGGTTCGGAGAGCTATAGTGGGCGATAAGCTTAATGCCTTAAGGTTCGGTGAGCTATAGTGGGCGATAAGCGTAATGCCTTAAGGTTCGGAGAGCTATAGTGGGCGATAAGCTTAATGCCTAAAAGTTCGGAGAGCTATAGTGGGCGATAAGCTTAATGCCTTAAGGTTCGGAGAGCTATAGTGGGCGATAAGCGTAATGCCTTAAGGTTCGGAGAGCTATAGTGGGCGATAAGCTTAATGCCTAAAAGTTCGGAGAGCTATAGTGGGCGATAAGCTTAATGCCTTAAGGTTCGGTGAGCTATAGTGGGCGATAAGCGTAATGCCTTAAGGTTTGGAGAGCTATAGTGGGCGATAAGCGTAATGCCTTAAGGTTCGGTGAGCTATAGTGGGCGATAAGCGTAATGCCTTAAGGTTCGGAGAGCTATAGTGGGCGATAAGCGTAATGCCTTAAGGTTCGGAGAGCTATAGTGGGCGATAAGCGTAATGCCTTAAGGTTCGGTGAGCTATAGTGGGCGATAAGCTTAATGCCTTAAGGTTCGGTGAGCTATAGTGGGCGATAAGCTTAATGCCTTAAGGTTCGGAGAGCTATAGTGGGCGATAAGCGTAATGCCTTAAGGTTCGGTGAGCTATAGTGGGCGATAAGCGTAATGCCTTAAGGTTCGGTGAGCTATAGTGGGCGATAAGCGTAATGCCTTAAGGTTCGGAGAGCTATAGTGGGCGATAAGCTTAATGCCTAAAAGTTCGGAGAGCTATAGTGGGCGATAAGCTTAATGCCTTAAGGTTCGGTGAGCTATAGTGGGCGATAAGCGTAATGCCTTAAGGTTCGGAGAGCTATAGTGGGCGATAAGCTTAATGCCTAAAAGTTCGGAGAGCTATAGTGGGCGATAAGCTTAATGCCTTAAGGTTCGGTGAGCTATAGTGGGCGATAAGCGTAATGCCTTAAGGTTCGGAGAGCTATAGTGGGCGATACGCGTAATGCCTTAAGGTTCGGAGAGCTTAAGTGGGCGATAAGCGTAATGCCTTAAGGTTCGGAGAGCTATAGTGGGCGATAAGCGTAATGCCTTAAGGTTCGGAGAGCTATAGTGGGCGATAAGCGTAATGCCTTAAGGTTCGGAGAGCTATAGTGGGCGATAAGCGTAATGCCTTAAAGTTCGGAGAGCTATTGTGGGCGATAAGCGTAATGCCTTAAGGTTCGGTGAGCTATAGTGGGCGATAAGCGTAATGCCTTAAGGTTCGGAGAGCTATAGTGGGCGATAAGCGTAATGCCTTTAGGTTCGGTGAGCTATAGTGGGCGATAAGCGTAATGCCTTAAGGTTCGGAGAGCTATAGTGGGCGATAAGCGTAATGCCTTAAGGTTCGGAGAGCTATAGTGGGCGATAAGCTTAATGCCTTAAGGTTCGGTGAGCTATAGTGGGCGATAAGCGTAATGCCTTAAGGTTCGGAGAGCTATAGTGGGCGATAAGCGTAATGCCTTAAGGTTCGGTGAGCTATAGTGGGCGATAAGCGTAATGCCTTAAGGTTCGGAGAGCTATAGTGGGCGATAAGCGTAATGCCTTAAGGTTCGGTGAGCTATAGTGGGCGATAAGCTTAATGCCTAAAAGATCGGAGAGCTATAGTGGGCGATAAGCTTAATGCCTTAAGGTTCGGTGAGCTATATTGGGCGATAAGCGTAATACCTTAAGGTTCGGAGAGCTATAGCGGGCGATAAGCTTAATGCCTAAAAGTTCGGAGAGCTATAGTGGGCGATAAGCTTAATGCCTTAAGGTTCGGAGAGCTATAGTGGGCGATAAGCGTAATGCCTTAAGGTTCGGAGAGCTATAGTGGGCGATAAGCTTAATGCCTAAAAGTTCGGAGAGCTATAGTGGGCGATAAGCTTAATGCCTTAAGGTTCGTTGAGCTATAGTGGGCGATAAGCGTAATGCTTTAAGGTTCGGAGAGCTATAGTGGGCGATAAGCGTAATGCCTTAAGGTTCGGTGAGCTATAGTGGGCGATAAGCGTAATGCCTTAAGGTTCGGAGAGCTATAGTGGGCGATAAGCGTAATGCCTTAAGGTTCGGAGAGCTATAGTGGGCGATAAGCGTAATGCCTTAAGGTTCGGTGAGCTATAGTGGGCGATAAGCGTAATGCCTTAAGGTTCGGAGAGCTATAGTGGGCGATAAGCGTAATGCTTTAAGGTTCGGAGAGCTATAGTGGGCGAGAAGCGTAATGCCTTAAGGTTCGGAGAACTATAGTGGGCGATAAGCTTAATGCCTAAAAGTTCGGAGAGCTATAGTGGGCGATAAGCTTAATGCCTTAAGGTTCGGTGAGCTATAGTGGGCGATAAGCGTAATGCCTTAAGGTTCGGAGAGCTATAGTGGGCGATAAGCTTAATGCCTAAAAGTTCGGAGAGCTATAGTGGGCGATAAGCTTAATGCCTTAAGGTTCGGTGAGCTATAGTGGGCGATAAGCGTTATGCCTTAAGGTTCGGAGAGCTATAGTGGGCGATAAGCTTAATGCCTAAAAGTTCGGAGAGCTATAGTGGGCAATAAGCTTAATGCCTTAAGGTTCGGTGAACTATAGTGGGCGATAAGCGTAATGCCTTAAGGTTCGGAGAACTATAGTGGGCGATAAGCTTAATGCCTAAAAGTTCGGAGAGCTATAGTGGGCGATAAGCTTAATGCCTTAAGGTTCGGAGAGCTATAGTGGGCGATAAGCGTAATGCCTTAAGGTTCGGAGATCTATAGTGGGCGATAAGCGTAATGCCTTAAGGTTCGGTGAGCTATAGTGGGCGATAAGCGTAATGCCTTAAGGTTCGGAGAGCTATAGTGGGCGATAAGCATAATGCCTTAAGGTTCGGAGAGCTATAGTGGGCGATAAGCTTAATGCCTTAAGGTTCGGTGAACTATAGTGGGCGATAAGCTTAATGCCTAAATGTTCGGAGAGCTATAGTGGGCGATAAGCTTAATGCCTTAAGGTTCGGTGAGCTATAGTGGGCGATAAGCGTAATGCCTTAAGGTTTGGAGAGCTATAGTGGGCGATAAGCGTAATGCCTTAAGGTTCGGTGAGCTATAGTGGGCGATAAGCGTAATGCCTTAAGGTTCGGAGAGCTATAGTGGGCGATAAGCGAGCGTAATGCCTTAAGGTTCGGAGAGCTATAGTGGGCGATAAGCTTAATGCCTTAAGGTTCGGAGAGCTATAGTGGGCGATAAGCGTAATGCCTTAAGGTTCGGAGAGCTATAGTGGGCGATAAGCTTAATGCCTAAAAGTTCGGAGAGCTATAGTGGGCGATAAGCGTAATGCCTTAAGGTTCGGAGAACTATAGTGGGCGATAAGCTTAATGCTTAAAAGTTCGGAGAGCTATAGTGGGCGATAAGCTTAATGCCTTAAGGTTCGGTGAGCTATAGTGGGCGATAAGCGTAATGCCTTAAGGTTCGGAGAGCTATAGTGGGCGATAAGCTTAATGTCTAAAAGTTCGGAGAGCTATAGTGGGCGATAAGCTTAATGCCTTAAGGTTCGGTGAGCTATAGTGGGCGATAAGCGTAATGCCTTAAGGTTCGGAGAGCTATAGTGGGCGATAAGCTTAATGCCTAAAAGTTCGGAGAGCTATAGTGGGCGATAAGCTTAATGCCTTAAGGTTCGGTGAGCTATAGTGGGCGATAAGCGTAATGCCTTAAGGTTCGGAGAACTATAGTGGGCGATAAGCTTAATGCCTAAAAGTTCGGAGAGCTATAGTGGGCGATAAGCTTAATGCCTTAAGGTTCGGAGAGCTATAGTGGGCGATAAGCGTAACGCCTTAAGGTTCGGAGAGCTATAGTGGGCGATAAGCGTAATGCCTTAAGGTTCGGTGAGCTATAGTGGGCGATAAGCGTAAGGCCTTAAGGTTCGGAGAGCTATAGTGGGCGATAAGCGTAATGCCTTAAGGTTCGGAGAGCTATAGTGGGCGATAAGCGTAATGCCTTAAGGTTCGGAGAACTATAGTGGGCGATAAGCTTAATGCCTAAATGTTCGGAGAGCTATAGCGGGCGATAAGCTTAATGCCTTAAGGTTCGGTGAGCTATAGTGGGCGATAAGCGTAATGCCTTAAGGTTCGGAGAGCTATAGTGGGCGATAAGCGTAATGCCTTAAGGTTCGGAGAGCTATAGTGGGCGATAAGCTTAATGCCTCAAGGTTCGGAGAGCTATAGTGGGCGATAAGCTTAATGCCTTAAGGTTCGTTGAGCTATAGTGGGCGATAAGCGTAATGCCTTAAGGTTCGGAGAGCTATAGTGAGCGATAAGCGTAATGCCTTAAGGTTCGGTGAGCTATAGTGGGCGATAAGCGTAATGCCTTAAGGTTCGGAGAGCTATAGTGGGCGATAAGCGTAATGCCTTAAGGTTCGGTGAGCTATAGTGGGCGATAAGCGTAATGTCTTAAGGTTCGGAGAGCTATAGTGGGCGATAAGCTTAATGCCTTAAGGTTCGGTGAGCTATAGTGGGCGATAAGCGTAATGCCTTAAGGTTCGGAGAGCTATAGTGGGCGATAAGCTTAATGCCTAAAAGTTCGGAGAGCTATAGTGGGCGATAAGCTTAATGCCTTAAGGTTCGGAGAGCTATAGTGGGCGATAAGCGTAATGCCTTAAGGTTCGGAGAGCTATAGTGGGCGATAAGCTTAATGCCTAAAAGTTCGGAGAGCTATAGTGGGCGATAAGCTTAATGCCTTAAGGTTCGGTGAGCTATAGTGGGCGATAAGCGTAATGCCTTAAGGTTTGGAGAGCTATAGTGGGCGATAAGCGTAATGCCTTAAGGTTCGGTGAGCTATAGTGGGCGATAAGCGTAATGCCTTAAGGTTCGGAGAGCTATAGTGGGCGATAAGCGTAATGCCTTAAGGTTCGGAGAGCTATAGTGGGCGATAAGCGTAATGCCTTAAGGTTCGGTGAGCTATAGTGGGCGATAAGCTTAATGCCTTAAGGTTCGGTGAGCTATAGTGGGCGATAAGCGTAATGCCTTAAGGTTCGGAGAGCTATAGTGGGCGATAAGCGTAATGCCTTAAGGTTCGGTGAGCTATAGTGGGCGATAAGCGTAATGCCTTAAGGTTCGGTGAGCTATAGTGGGCGATAAGCGTAATGCCTTAAGGTTCGGAGAGCTATAGTGGGCGATAAGCTTAATGCCTAAAAGTTCGGAGAGCTATAGTGGGCGATAAGCTTAATGCCTTAAGGTTCGGTGAGCTATAGTGGGCGATAAGCGTAATGCCTTAAGGTTCGGAGAGCTATAGTGGGCGATAAGCTTAATGCCTAAAAGTTCGGAGAGCTATAGTGGGCGATAAGCTTAATGCCTTAAGGTTCGGTGAGCTATAGTGGGCGATAAGCGTAATGCCTTAAGGTTCGGAGAGCTATAGTGGGCGATACGCGTAATGCCTTAAGGTTCGGAGAGCTTAAGTGGGCGATAAGCGTAATGCCTTAAGGTTCGGAGAACTATAGTGGGCGATAAGCGTAATGCCTTAAGGTTCGGAGAGCTATAGTGGGCGATAAGCGTAATGCCTTAAGGTTCGGAGAGCTATAGTGGGCGATAAGCGTAATGCCTTAAAGTTCGGAGAGCTATTGTGGGCGATAAGCGTAATGCCTTAAGGTTCGGTGAGCTATAGTGGGCGATAAGCGTAATGCCTTAAGGTTCGGAGAGCTATAGTGGGCGATAAGCGTAATGCCTTTAGGTTCGGTGAGCTATAGTGGGCGATAAGCGTAATGCCTTAAGGTTCGGAGAGCTATAGTGGGCGATAAGCGTAATGCCTTAAGGTTCGGAGAGCTATAGTGGGCGATAAGCTTAATGCCTTAAGGTTCGGTGACCTATAGTGGGCGATAAGCGTAATGCCTTAAGGTTCGGAGAGCTATAGTGGGCGATAAGCGTAATGCCTTAAGGTTCGGTGAGCTATAGTGGGCGATAAGCGTAATGCCTTAAGGTTCGGAGAGCTATAGTGGGCGATAAGCGTAATGCCTTAAGGTTCGGTGAGCTATAGTGGGCGATAAGCTTAATGCCTAAAAGATCGGAGAGCTATAGTGGGCGATAAGCTTAATGCCTTAAGGTTCGGTGAGCTATATTGGGCGATAAGCGTAATACCTTAAGGTTCGGAGAGCTATAGCGGGCGATAAGCTTAATGCCTAAAAGTTCGGAGAGCTATAGTGGGCGATAAGCTTAATGCCTTAAGGTTCGGAGAGCTATAGTGGGCGATAAGCGTAATGCCTTAAGGTTCGGAGAGCTATAGTGGGCGATAAGCTTAATGCCTAAAAGTTCGGAGAGCTATAGTGGGCGATAAGCTTAATGCCTTAAGGTTCGGTGAGCTATAGTGGGCGATAAGCGTAATGCTTTAAGGTTCGGAGAGCTATAGTGGGCGATAAGCGTAATGCCTTAAGGTTCGGTGAGCTATAGTGGGCGATAAGCGTAATGCCTTAAGGTTCGGAGAGCTATAGTGGGCGATAAGCGTAATGCCTTAAGGTTCGGAGAGCTATAGTGGGCGATAAGCGTAATGCCTTAAGGTTCGGTGAGCTATAGTGGGCGATAAGCGTAATGCCTTAAGGTTCGGAGAGCTATAGTGGGCGATAAGCGTAATGCTTTAAGGTTCGGAGAGCTATAGTGGGCGAGAAGCGTAATGCCTTAAGGTTCGGAGAACTATAGTGGGCGATAAGCTTAATGCCTAAAAGTTCGGAGAGCTATAGTGGGCGATAAGCTTAATGCCTTAAGGTTCGGTGAGCTATAGTGGGCGATAAGCGTAATGCCTTAAGGTTCGGAGAGCTATAGTGGGCGATAAGCTTAATGCCTAAAAGTTCGGAGAGCTATAGTGGGCGATAAGCTTAATGCCTTAAGGTTCGGTGAGCTATAGTGGGCGATAAGCGTTATGCCTTAAGGTTCGGAGAGCTATAGTGGGCGATAAGCTTAATGCCTAAAAGTTCGGAGAGCTATAGTGGGCAATAAGCTTAATGCCTTAAGGTTCGGTGAACTATAGTGGGCGATAAGCGTAATGCCTTAAGGTTCGGAGAACTATAGTGGGCGATAAGCTTAATGCCTAAAAGTTCGGAGAGCTATAGTGGGCGATAAGCTTAATGCCTTAAGGTTCGGAGAGCTATAGTGGGCGATAAGCGTAATGCCTTAAGGTTCGGAGATCTATAGTGGGCGATAAGCGTAATGCCTTAAGGTTCGGAGAGCTTAAGTGGGCGATAAGCGTAATGCCTTAAGGTTCGGAGAGCTATAGTGGGCGATAAGCATAATGCCTTAAGGTTCGGAGAGCTATAGTGGGCGATAAGCTTAATGCCTTAAGGTTCGGTGAACTATAGTGGGCGATAAGCTTAATGCCTAAATGTTCGGAGAGCTATAGTGGGCGATAAGCTTCATGCCTTAAGGTTCGGTGAGCTATAGTGGGCGATAAGCGTAATGCCTTAAGGTTTGGAGAGCTATAGTGGGCGATAAGCGTAATGCCTTAAGGTTCGGTGAGCTATAGTGGGCGATAAGCGTAATGCCTTAAGGTTCGGAGAGCTATAGTGGGCGATAAGCGTAATGCCTTAAGGTTCGGAGAGCTATAGTGGGCGATAAGCTTAATGCCTTAAGGTTCGGAGAGCTATAGTGGGCGATAAGCGTAATGCCTTAAGGTTCGGAGAGCTATAGTGGGCGATAAGCTTAATGCCTAAAAGTTCGGAGAGCTATAGTGGGCGATAAGCTTAATGCCTTAAGGTTCGGTGAGCTATAGTGGGCGATAAGCGTAATGCCTTAAGGTTCGGAGAGCTATAGTGGGCGATAAGCGTAATGCCTTAAGGTTCGGTGAGCTATAGTGGGCGATAAGCGTAATGCCTTAAGGTTCGGAGAGCTATAGTGGGCGATAAGCGTAATGCCTTAAGGTTCGGAGAGCTATAGTGGGCGATAAGCGTAATGCCTTAAGGTTCGGAGAGCTATAGTGGGCGATAAGCTTAATGCCTAAAAGTTCGGAGAGCTATAGTGGGCGATAAACTTAATGCCTTAAGGTTCGGTGAGCTATAGTGGGCGATAAGCGTAATGCCTTAAGGTTTGGAGAGCTATAGTGGGCGATAAGCGTAATGCCTTAAGGTTCGGTGAGCTATAGTGGGCGATAAGCGTAATGCCTTAAGGTTCGGAGAGCTATAGTGGACGATAAGCTTAATGCCTTAAGGTTCGGTGAGCTATAGTGGGCGATAAGCGTAATGCCTTAAGGTTTGGAGAGCTATAGTGGGCGATAAGCGTAATGCCTTAAGGTTCGGTGAGCTATGGTGGGCGATAAGCGTAATGCCTTAAGGTTCGGAGAGCTATAGTGGGCGATAAGCGTAATGCCTTAAGGTTCGGAGAGCTATAGTGGGCGATAAGCGTAATGCCTTAAGGTTCGGTGAGCTATAGTGGGCGATAAGCGTAATGCCTTAAGGTTCGGAGAGCTATAGTGGGCGATAAGCGTAATGCCTTAAGGTTCGGAGAGCTATAGTGGGCGATAAGCGTAATGCCTTAAGGTTCGGAGAGCTATAGTGGGCGATAAGCTTAATGCCTTAAGGTTCGGTGAGCTATAGTGGGCGATAAGCGTAATGCCTTAAGGTTTGGAGAGCTATGGTGGGCGATAAGCGTAATGCCTTAAGGTTCGGTGAGCTATGGTGGGCGATAAGCGTAATGCCTTAAGGTTCGGAGAGCTATAGTGGGCGATAAGCGTAATGCCTTAAGGTTCGGAGAGCTATAGTGGGCGATAAGCGTAATGCCTTAAGGTTCGGTGAGCTATAGTGGGCGATAAGCGTAATGCCTTAAGGTTCGGAGAGCTATAGTGGGCGATAAGCGTAATGCCTTAAGGTTCGGAGAGCTATAATGGGCGATAAGCGTAATGCCTTAAGGTTCGGAGAGCTATAGTGGGCGATAAGCGTAATGCCTTAAGGTTCGGAGAGCTATAGTGGGCGATAAGCGTAATGCCTTAAGGTTCGGAGAGCTATAGTGGGCGATAAGCGTAATGCCTTAAGGTTCGGAGAGCTATAGTGGGCGATAAGCGTAATGCCTTAAGGTTCGGTGAGCTATAGTGGGCGATAAGCGTAATGCCTTAAGGTTCGGAGAGCTATAGTGGGCGATAAGCGTAATGCCTTAAGGTTCGGAGAGCTATAGTGGGCGATAAGCGTAATGCCTTAAGGTTCGGAGAGCTATAGTGGGCGATAAGCGTAATGCCTTAAGGTTCGGTGAGCTATAGTGGGCGATAAGCGTAATGCCTTAAGGTTCTGAGAGCTATAGTGGGCGATAAGCTTAATGCCTTAAGGTTCGGAGAGCTATAGTGGGCGATAAGCGTAATGCCTTAAGGTTCGGTGAGCTATAGTGGGCGATAAGCGTAATGCCTTAAGGTTCGGAGAGCTATAGTGGGCGATAAGCGTAATGCCTTAAGGTTCGGAGAGCTATAGTGGGCGATAAGCGTAATGCCTTAAGGTTCGGAGAGCTATAGTGGGCGATAAGCGTAATGCCTTAAGGTTCGGAGAGCTATAGTGGGCGATAAGCTTAATGCCTTAAGGTTCGGTGAGCTATAGTGGGCGATAAGCGTAATGCCTTAAGGTTCGGAGAGCTATAGTGGGCGATAAGCGTAATGCCTTAAGGTTCGGTGAGCTATAGTGGGCGATAAGCGTAATGCCTTAAGGTTCGGAGAGCTATAGTGGGCGATAAGCGTAATGCCTTAAGGTTCGGAGAGCTATAGTGGGCGATAAGCGTAATGCCTTAAGGTTCGGAGAGCTATAGTGGGCGATAAGCTTAATGCCTAAAAGTTCGGAGAGCTATAGTGGGCGATAAACTTAATGCCTTAAGGTTCGGTGAGCTATAGTGGGCGATAAGCGTAATGCCTTAAGGTTTGGAGAGCTATAGTGGGCGATAAGCGTAATGCCTTAAGGTTCGGTGAGCTATAGTGGGCGATAAGCGTAATGCCTTAAGGTTCGGAGAGCTATAGTGGACGATAAGCTTAATGCCTTAAGGTTCGGTGAGCTATAGTGGGCGATAAGCGTAATGCCTTAAGGTTTGGAGAGCTATAGTGGGCGATAAGCGTAATGCCTTAAGGTTCGGTGAGCTATGGTGGGCGATAAGCGTAATGCCTTAAGGTTCGGAGAGCTATAGTGGGCGATAAGCGTAATGCCTTAAGGTTCGGAGAGCTATATTGGGCGATAAGCGTAATGCCTTAAGGTTCGGTGAGCTATAGTGGGCGATAAGCGTAATGCCTTAAGGTTCGGAGAGCTATAGTGGGCGATAAGCGTAATGCCTTAAGGTTCGGAGAGCTATAGTGGGCGATAAGCGTAATGCCTTAAGGTTCGGAGAGCTATAGTGGGCGATAAGCTTAATGCCTTAAGGTTCGGTGAGCTATAGTGGGCGATAAGCGTAATGCCTTAAGGTTTGGAGAGCTATAGTGGGCGATAAGCGTAATGCCTTAAGGTTCGGTGAGCTATGGTGGGCGATAAGCGTAATGCCTTAAGGTTCGGAGAGCTATAGTGGGCGATAAGCGTAATGCCTTAAGGTTCGGAGAGCTATAGTGGGCGATAAGCGTAATGCCTTAAGGTTCGGTGAGCTATAGTGGGCGATAAGCGTAATGCCTTAAGGTTCGGAGAGCTATAGTGGGCGATAAGCGTAATGCCTTAAGGTTCGGAGAGCTATAATGGGCGATAAGCGTAATGCCTTAAGGTTCGGAGAGCTATAGTGGGCGATAAGCGTAATGCCTTAAGGTTCGGAGAGCTATAGTGGGCGATAAGCGTAATGCCTTAAGGTTCGGAGAGCTATAGTGGGCGATAAGCGTAATGCCTTAAGGTTCGGAGAGCTATAGTGGGCGATAAGCGTAATGCCTTAAGGTTCGGTGAGCTATAGTGGGCGATAAGCGTAATGCCTTAAGGTTCGGAGAGCTATAGTGGGCGATAAGCGTAATGCCTTAAGGTTCGGAGAGCTATAGTGGGCGATAAGCGTAATGCCTTAAGGTTCGGAGAGCTATAGTGGGCGATAAGCGTAATGCCTTAAGGTTCGGTGAGCTATAGTGGGCGATAAGCGTAATGCCTTAAGGTTCTGAGAGCTATAGTGGGCGATAAGCTTAATGCCTTAAGGTTCGGAGAGCTATAGTGGGCGATAAGCGTAATGCCTTAAGGTTCGGTGAGCTATAATGGGCGATAAGCGTAATGCCTTAAGGTTCGGAGAGCTATAGTGGGCGATAAGCGTAATGCCTTAAGGTTCGGAGAGCTATAGTGGGCGATAAGCGTAATGCCTTAAGGTTCGGAGAGCTATAGTGGGCGATAAGCGTAATGCCTTAAGGTTCGGAGAGCTATAGTGGGCGATAAGCGTAATGCCTTAAGGTTCGGAGAGCTATAGTGGGCGATAAGCGTAATGCCTTAAGGTTCGGTGAGCTATAGTGGGCGATAAGCGTAATGCCTTAAGGTTCGGTGAGCTATAGTGGGCGATAAGCGTAATGCCTTAAGGTTCGGAGAGCTATAGGGGGCGATAAGCATAATGCCTTAAGGTTCGGTGAGCTATAGTGGGCGATAAGCGTAATGCCTTAAGGTTCGGAGAGCTATAGTGGGCGATAAGCGTAATGCCTCAAGGTTCGGAGAGCTATAGTGGGCGATAAGCTTAATGCCTTAAGGTTCGGTGAGCTATAGTGGGCGATAAGCGTAATGCCTTAAGGTTCGGAGAGCTATAGTGAGCGATAAGCGTAATGCCTTAAGGCTCGGTGAGCTATAGTGGGCGATAAGCGTAATGCCTTAAGGTTCGGAGAGCTATAGTGGGCGATAAGCGTAATGCCTTAAGGTTCGGTGAGCTATAGTGGGCGATATGCGTAATGCCTTAAGGTTCGGAGAGCTATAGTGGGCGATAAGCTTAATGCCTTAAGGTTCGGTGAGCTATAGTGGGCGATAAGCGTAATGCCTTAAGGTTCGGAGAGCTATAGTGGGCGATAAGCTTAATGCCTAAAAGTTCGGAGAGCTATAGTGGGCTATAAGCTTAATGCCTTAAGGTTCGGAGAGCTATAGTGGGCGATAAGCGTAATGCCTTAAGGTTCGGAGAGCTATAGTGGGCGATAAGCTTAATGCCTAAAAGTTCGGAGAGCTATAGTGGGCGATAAGCTTAATGCCTTAAGGTTCGGTGAGCTATAGTGGGCGATAAGCGTAATGCCTTAAGGTTTGGAGAGCTATAGTGGGCGATAAGCGTAATGCCTTAAGGTTCGGTGAGCTATAGTGGGCGATAAGCGTAATGCCTTAAGGTTCGGAGAGCTATAGTGGGCGATAAGCGTAATGCCTTAAGGTTCGGTGAGCTATAGTGGGCGATAAGCTTAATGCCTTAAGGTTCGGTGAGCTATAGTGGGCGATAAGCGTAATGCCTTAAGGTTCGGAGAGCTATAGTGGGCGATAAGCTTAATGCCTAAAAGTTCGGAGAGCTATATTGGGCGATAAGCTTAATGCCTTAAGGTTCGGTGAGCTATAGTGGGCGATAAGCGTAATGCCTTAAGGTTCGGAGAGCTATAGTGGGCGATAAGCTTAATGCCTAAAAGTTCGGAGAGCTATAGTGGGCGATAAGCTTAATGCCTTAAGGTTCGGTGAGCTATAGTGGGCGATAAGCGTAATGCCTTAAGGTTCGGAGAACTATAGTGGGCGATAAGCTTAATGCCTAAAAGTTCGGAGAGCTATAGTGGGCGATAAGCTTAATGCCTTAAGGTTCGGTGAGCTATAGTGGGCGATAAGCGTAATGCCTTAAGGTTCGGAGAGCTATAGTGGGCGATAAGCTTAATGCCTAAAAGTTCGGAGAGCTATAGTGGGCGATAAGCTTAATGCCTTAAGGTTCGGTGAGCTATAGTGGGCGATAAGCGTAATGCCTTAAGGTTCGGAGAGCTATAGTGGGCGATAAGCTTAATGCCTAAAAGTTCGGAGAGCTATAGTGGGCGATAAGCTTAATGCCTTATGGTTCGGTGAGCTATAGTGGGCGATAAGCGTAATGCCTTAAGGTTCGGAGAGCTATAGTGGGCGATAAGCGTAATGCCTTAAGGTTCGGTGAGCTATAGTGGGCGATAAGCGTAATGCCTTAAGGTTCGGAGAGCTATAGTGGGCGATAAACGTAATCCCTTAAGGTTCGGAGAGCTATAGTGGGCGATAAGCGTAATGCCTTAAAGTTCGGAGAGCTATAGTGGGCGATAAGCGTAATGCCTTAAGGTTCGGTGAGCTATAGTGGGCGATAAGCGTAATGCCTTAAGGTTCGGAGAGCTATAGTGGGCGATAAGCGTAATGCCTTAAGGTTCGGTGAGCTATAGTAGGCGATAAGCGTAATGCCTTAAGGTTCGGAGAGCTATAGTGGGCAATAAGCGTAATGCCTTAAGGTTCGGAGAGCTATAGTGGGCGATAAGCTTAATGCCTTAAGGTTCGTTGAGCTATAGTGGGCGATAAGCGTAATGCCTTAAGGTTCGGAGAGCTATAGTGGGCGATAAGCGTAATGCCTTAAGGTTCGGTGAGCTATAGTGGGCGATAAGCGTAATGCCTTAAGGTTCGGAGAGCTATAGTGGGCGATAAGCGTAATGCCTTAAGGTTCGGTGAGCTATAGTGGGCGATAAGCTTAATGCCTAAAAGATCGGAGAGCTATAGTGGGCGATAAGCTTAATGCCTTAAGGTTCGGTGAGCTATATTGGGCGATAAGCGTAATACCTTAAGGTTCGGAGAGCTATAGTGGGCGAAGAGCTTAATGCCTAAAAGTTCGGAGAGCTATAGAGGGCGATAAGCTTAATGCCTTAAGGTTCGGAGAGCTATAGTGGGCGATAAGCGTAATGCCTTAAGGTTCGGAGAGCTATAGTGGGCGATAAGCTTAATGCCTAAAAGTTTGGAGAGCTATAGTAGGCGATAAGCTTAATGCCTTAAGGTTCGGAGAGCTATAGTGGGCGATATGCGTAATGCCTTAAGGTTCGGTGAGCTATAGTGGGCGATAAGCGTAATGCCTTAAGGTTCGGAGAGCTATAGTGGGCGAGAAGCGTAATGCCTTAAGGTTCGGAGAACTATAGTGGGCGATAAGCTTAATGCCTAAAAGTTCGGAGAGCTATAGTGGGCGATAAGCTTAATGCCTTAAGGTTCGGTGAGCTATAGTGGGCGATAAGCGTAATGCCTTAAGGTTCGGAGAGCTATAGTGGGCGATAAGCTTAATGCCTAAAAGTTCGGAGAGCTATAGTGGGCGATAAGCTTAATGCCTTAAGGTTCGGTGAGCTATAGTGGGCGATAAGCGTAATGCCTTAAGGTTCGGAGAGCTATAGTGGGCGATAAGCTTAATGCCTAAAAGTTCGGAGAGCTATAGTGGGCGATAAGCGTAATGCCTTAAGGTTCGGTGAGCTATAGTGGGCGATAAGCGTAATGCCTTAAGGTTCGGAGAGCTATAGTGGGCGATAAGCGTAATGCCTTAAGGTTCGGAGAGCTATAGTGGGCGATAAGCGTAATGCCTTAAGGTTCGGAGAGCTATAGTGGGCGATAAGCGTAATGCCTTAAGGTTCGGAGAGCTATAGTGGGCGATAAGCGTAATGCCTTAAGGTTCGGAGAGCTATAGTGGGCGATAAGCGTAATGCCTTAAGGTTCGGAGAGCTATAGTGGGCGATAAGCGTAATGCCTTAAGGTTCGGTGAGCTATAGTGGGCGATAAGCGTAATGCCTTAAGGTTCGGAGAGCTATAGTGGGCGATAAGCTTAATGCCTTAAGGTTCGGTGAGCTATAGTGGGCGATAAGCGTAATGCCTTAAGGTTTGGAGAGCTATAGTGGGCGATAAGCGTAATGCCTTAAGGTTCGGTGAGCTATGGTGGGCGATAAGCGTAATGCCTTAAGGTTCGGAGAGCTATAGTGGGCGATAAGCGTAATGCCTTAAGGTTCGGAGAGCTATAGTGGGCGATAAGCGTAATGCCTTAAGGTTCGGTGAGCTATAGTGGGCGATAAGCGTAATGCCTTAAGGTTCGGAGAGCTATAGTGGGCGATAAGCGTAATGCCTTAAGGTTCGGAGAGCTATAGTGGGCGATAAGCGTAATGCCTTAAGGTTCGGAGAGCTATAGTGGGCGATAAGCTTAATGCCTTAAGGTTCGGTGAGCTATAGTGGGCGATAAGCGTAATGCCTTAAGGTTTGGAGAGCTATAGTGGGCGATAAGCGTAATGCCTTAAGGTTCGGTGAGCTATGGTGGGCGATAAGCGTAATGCCTTAAGGTTCGGAGAGCTATAGTGGGCGATAAGCGTAATGCCTTAAGGTTCGGAGAGCTATAGTGGGCGATAAGCGTAATGCCTTAAGGTTCGGTGAGCTATAGTGGGCGATAAGCGTAATGCCTTAAGGTTCGGAGAGCTATAGTGGGCGATAAGCGTAATGCCTTAAGGTTCGGAGAGCTATAGTGGGCGATAAGCGTAATGCGTTAAGGTTCGGAGAGCTATAGTGGGCGATAAGCGTAATGCCTTAAGGTTCGGAGAGCTATAGTGGGCGATAAGCGTAATGCCTTAAGGTTCGGAGAGCTATAGTGGGCGATAAGCGTAATGCCTTAAGGTTCGGTGAGCTATAGTGGGCGATAAGCGTAATGCCTTAAGGTTCGGTGAGCTATAGTGGGCGATAAGCGTAATGCCTTAAGGTTCGGAGAGCTATAGGGGGCGATAAGCGTAATGCCTTAAGGTTCGGTGAGCTATAGTGGGCGATAAGCGTAATGCCTTAAGGTTCGGAGAGCTATATTGGGCGATAAGCGTAATGTCTCAAGGTTCGGAGAGCTATAGTGGGCGATAAGCTTAATGCCTTAAGGTTCGGTGAGCTATAGTGGGCGATAAGCGTAATGCCTTAAGTTTCGGAGAGCTATAGTGAGCGATAAGCGTAATGCCTTAAGGCTCGGTGAGCTATAGTGGGCGATAAGCGTAATGCCTTAAGGTTCGGAGAGCTATAGTGGGCGATAAGCGTAATGCCTTAAGGTTCGGTGAGCTATAGTGGGCGATAAGCGTAATGCCTTAAGGTTCGGAGAGCTATAGTGGGCGATAAGCTTAATGCCTTAAGGTTCGGTGAGCTATAGTGGGCGATAAGCGTAATGCCTTAAGGTTCGGAGAGCTATAGTGGGCGATAAGCTTAAAGCCTAAAAGTTCGGAGAGCTATAGTGGGCGATAAGCTTAATGCCTTAAGGTTCGGAGAGCTATAGTGGGCGATAAGCGTAATGCCTTAAGGTTCGGAGAGCTATAGTGGGCGATAAGCTTAATGCCTAAAAGTTCGGAGAGCTATAGTGGGCGATAAACTTAATGCCTTAAGGTTCGGTGAGCTATAGTGGGCGATAAGCGTAATGCCTTAAGGTTTGGAGAGCTATAGTGGGCGATAAGCGTAATGCCTTAAGGTTCGGTGAGCTATAGTGGGCGATAAGCGTAATGCCTTAAGGTTCGGAGAGCTATAGTGGACGATAAGCTTAATGCCTTAAGGTTCGGTGAGCTATAGTGGGCGATAAGCGTAATGCCTTAAGGTTTGGAGAGCTATAGTGGGCGATAAGCGTAATGCCTTAAGGTTCGGTGAGCTATGGTGGGCGATAAGCGTAATGCCTTAAGGTTCGGAGAGCTATAGTGGGCGATAAGCGTAATGCCTTAAGGTTCGGAGAGCTATAGTGGGCGATAAGCGTAATGCCTTAAGGTTCGGTGAGCTATAGTGGGCGATAAGCGTAATGCCTTAAGGTTCGGAGAGCTATAGTGGGCGATAAGCGTAATGCCTTAAGGTTCGGAGAGCTATAGTGGGCGATAAGCGTAATGCCTTAAGGTTCGGAGAGCTATAGTGGGCGATAAGCGTAATGCCTTAAGGTTTGGAGAGCTATAGTGGGCGATAAGCGTAATGCCTTAAGGTTCGGTGAGCTATGGTGGGCGATAAGCGTAATGCCTTAAGGTTCGGAGAGCTATAGTGGGCGATAAGCGTAATGCCTTAAGGTTCGGAGAGCTATAGTGGGCGATAAGCGTAATGCCTTAAGGTTCGGTGAGCTATAGTGGGCGATAAGCGTAATGCCTTAAGGTTCGGAGAGCTATAGTGGGCGATAAGCGTAATGCCTTAAGGTTCGGAGAGCTATAATGGGCGATAAGCGTAATGCCTTAAGGTTCGGAGAGCTATAGTGGGCGATAAGCGTAATGCCTTAAGGTTCGGAGAGCTATAGTGGGCGATAAGCGTAATGCCTTAAGGTTCGGAGAGCTATAGTGGGCGATAAGCGTAATGCCTTAAGGTTCGGAGAGCTATAGTGGGCGATAAGCGTAATGCCTTAAGGTTCGGTGAGCTATAGTGGGCGATAAGCGTAATGCCTTAAGGTTCGGAGAGCTATAGGGGGCGATAAGCGTAATGCCTTAAGGTTCGGTGAGCTATAGTGGGCGATAAGCGTAATGCCTTAAGGTTCGGAGAGCTATAGTGGGCGATAAGCGTAATGCCTTAAGGTTCGGAGAGCTATAGTGGGCGATAAGCGTAATGCCTCAAGGTTCGGTGAGCTATAGTGGGCGATAAGCGTAATGCCTTAAGGTTCGGAGAGCTATAGTGAGCGATAAGCGTAATGCCTTAAGGCTCGGTGAGCTATAGTGGGCGATAAGCGTAATGCCTTAAGGTTCGGAGAGCTATAGTGGGCGATAAGCGTAATGCCTTAAGGTTCGGTGAGCTATAGTGGGCTATAAGCGTAATGCCTTAAGGTTCGGAGAGCTATAGTGGGCGATAAGCGTAATGCCTTAAGGTTCGGTGAGCTATAGTGGGCGATAAGCTTAATGCCTTAAGGTTCGGAGAGCTATAGTGGGCGATAAGCTTAATGCCTAAAAGTTCGGAGAGCTATAGTGGGCGATAAGCTTAATGCCTTAAGGTTCGGAGAGCTATAGTGGGCGATAAGCGTAATGCCTTAAGGTTCGGAGAGCTATAGTGGGCGATAAGCTTAATGCCTAAAAGTTCGGAGAGCTATAGTGGGCGATAAGCTTAATGCCTTAAGGTTCGGTGAGCTATAGTGGGCGATAAGCGTAATGCCTTAAGGTTCGGTGAGCTATAGTGGGCGATAAGCGTAATGCCTTAAGGTTCGGTGAGCTATAGTGGGCGATAAGCGTAATGCCTTAAGGTTCGGAGAGCTATAGTGGGCGATAAGCGTAATGCCTTAAGGTTCGGTGAGCTATAGTGGGCGATAAGCTTAATGCCTTAAGGTTCGGTGAGCTATAGTGGGCGATAAGCGTAATGCCTTAAGGTTCGGAGAGCTATAGTGGGCGATAAGCTTAATGCCTAAAAGTTCGGAGAGCTATATTGGGCGATAAGCTTAATGCCTTAAGGTTCGGTGAGCTATAGTGGGCGATAAGCGTAATGCCTTAAGGTTCGGAGAGCTATAGTGGGCGATAAGCTTAATGCCTAAAAGTTCGGAGAGCTATAGTGGGCGATAAGCTTAATGCCTTAAGGTTCGGTGAGCTATAGTGGGCGATAAGCGTAATGCCTTAAGGTTCGGAGAACTATAGTGGGCGATAAGCTTAATGCCTAAAAGTTCGGAGAGCTATAGTGGGCGATAAGCTTAATGCCTTAAGGTTCGGTGAGCTATAGTGGGCGATAAGCGTAATGCCTTAAGGTTCGGAGAGCTATAGTGGGCGATAAGCTTAATGCCTAAAAGTTCGGAGAGCTATAGTGGGCGATAAGCTTAATGCCTTAAGGTTCGGTGAGCTATAGTGGGCGATAAGCGTAATGCCTTAAGGTTCGGAGAGCTATAGTGGGCGATAAGCTTAATGCCTAAAAGTTCGGAGAGCTATAGTGGGCGATAAGCTTAATGCCTTAAGGTTCGGTGAGCTATAGTGGGCGATAAGCGTAATGCCTTAAGGTTCGGAGAGCTATAGTGGGCGATAAGCGTAATGCCTTAAGGTTCGGTGAGCTATAGTGGGCGATAAGCGTAATGCCTTAAGGTTCGGAGAGCTATAGTGGGCGATAAGCGTAATCCCTTAAGGTTCGGAGAGCTATAGTGGGCGATAAGCGTAATGCCTTAAAGTTCGGAGAGCTATAGTGGGCGATAAGCGTAATGCCTTAAGGTTCGGTGAGCTATAGTGGGCGATAAGCGTAATGTCTTAAGGTTCGGAGAGCTATAGTGGGCGATAAGCGTAATGCCTTAAGGTTCGGTGAGCTATAGTAGGCGATAAGCGTAATGCCTTAAGGTTCGGAGAGCTATAGTGGGCGATAAGCGTAATGCCTTAAGGTTCGGAGAGCTATAGTGGGCGATAAGCTTAATGCCTTAAGGTTCGTTGAGCTATAGTGGGCGATAAGCGTAATGCCTTAAGGTTCGGAGAGCTATAGTGGGCGATAAGCGTAATGCCTTAAGGTTCGGTGAGCTATAGTGGGCGATAAGCGTAATGCCTTAAGGTTCGGAGAGCTATAGTGGGCGATAAGCGTAATGCCTTAAGGTTCGGTGAGCTATAGTGGGCGATAAGCTTAATGCCTAAAAGATCGGAGAGCTATAGTGGGCGATAAGCTTAATGCCTTAAGGTTCGGTGAGCCAAATTGGGCGATAAGCGTAATACCTTAAGGTTCGGAGAGCTATAGTGGGCGATAAGCTTAATGCCTAAAAGTTCGGAGAGCTATAGTGGGCGATAAGCTTAATGCCTTAAGGTTCGGAGAGCTATATTGGGCGATAAGCGTAATGCCTTAAGGTTCGGAGAGCTATAGTGGGCGATAAGCTTAATGCCTAAAAGTTCGGAGAGCTATAGTGGGCGATAAGCTTAATGCCTTAAGGTTCGGAGAGCTATAGTGGGCGATATGCGTAATGCCTTAAGGTTCGGTGAGCTATAGTGGGCGATAAGCGTAATGCCTTAAGGTTCGGAGAGCTATAGTGGGCGAGAAGCGTAATGCCTTAAGGTTCGGAGAACTATAGTTGGCGATAAGCTTAATGCCTAAAAGTTCGGAGAGCTATAGTGGGCGATAAGCTTAATGCCTTAAGGTTCGGTGAGCTATAGTGGGCGATAAGCGTAATGCCTTAAGGTTCGGAGAGCTATAGTGGGCGATAAGCTTAATGCCTAAAAGTTCGGAGAGCTATAGTGGGCGATAAGCTTAATGCCTTAAGGTTCGGTGAGCTATAGTGGGCGATAAGCGTAATGCCTTAAGGTTCGGAGAGCTATAGTGGGCGATAAGCTTAATGCCTAAAAGTTCGGAGAGCTATAGTGGGCAATAAGCTTAATGGCTTAAGGTTCGGTGAGCTATAGTGGGCGATAAGCGTAATGCCTTAAGGTTCGGAGAACTATAGTGGGCGATAAGCTTAATGCCTAAAAGTTCGGAGAGCTATAGTGGGCGATAAGCTTAATGCCTTAAGGTTCGGAGAGCTATAGTGGGCGATAAGCGTAATGCCTTAAGGTTCGGAGAGCTATAGTGGGCGATAAGCGTAATGCCTTAAGGTTCGGTGAGCTATAGTGGGCGATAAGCGTAATGCCTTAAGGTTCGGAGAGCTATAGTGGGCGATAAGCATAATGCCTTAAGGTTCGGAGAGCTATAGTGGGCGATAAGCGTAATGCCTTAAGGTTCGGAGAACTATAGTGGGCGATAAGCTTAATGCCTAAATGTTCGGAGAGCTATAGTGGGCGATAAGCTTAATGCCTTAAGGTTCGGTGAGCTATAGTGGGCGATAAGCGTAATGCCTTAAGGTTTGGAGAGCTATAGTGGGCGATAAGCGTAATGCCTTAAGGTTCGGTGAGCTATAGTGGGCGATAAGCGTAATGCCTTAAGGTTCGGAGAGCTATAGTGGGCGATAAGCGTAATGCCTTAAGGTTCGGAGAGCTATAGTGGGCGATAAGCTTAATGCCTTAAGGTTCAGAGAGCTATAGTGGGCGATAAGCGTAATGCCTTAAGGTTCGGAGAGCTATATTGGGCGATAAGCTTAATGCCTAAAAGTTCGGAGAGCTATAGTGGGCGATAAGCTTAATGCCTTAAGGTTCGGTGAGCTATAGTGGGCGATAAGCGTAATGCCTTAAGGTTCGGAGAGCTATAGTGGGCGATAAGCGTAATGCCTTAAGGTTCGGTGAGCTATAGTGGGCGATAAGCGTAATGCCTTAAGGTTCGGAGAGCTATAGTGGGCGATAAGCGTAATGCCTTAAGGTTCGGAGAGCTATAGTGGGCGATAAGCGTAATGCCTTAAGGTTCGGTGAGCTATAGTGGGCGATAAGCGTAATGCCTTAAGGTTCGGAGAGCTATAGTGGGAGATAAGCGTAATGCCTTAAGGTTCGGAGAGCTATAGTGGGCGATAAGCGTAATGCCTTAAGGTTCGGAGAACTATAGTGGGCGATAAGCTTAATGCCTAAAAGTTCGGAGAGCTATAGCGGGCGATAAGCTTAATGCCTTAATGTTCGGTGAGCTATAGTGGGCGATAAGCGTAATGCCTTAAGGTTCGGAGAGCTATAGTGGGCGATAAGCTTAATGCCTAAAAGTTCGGAGAGCTATAGTGGGCGATAAGCTTAATGCCTTAAGGTTCGGTGAGCTATAGTGGGCGATAAGCGTAATGCCTTAAGGTTCGGAGAGCTATAGTGGGCGATAAGCTTAATGCCTAAAAGTTCGGAGAGCTATAGTGGGCGATAAGCTTAATGCCTTAAGGTTCGGTGAGCTATAGTGGGCGATAAGCGTAATGCCTTAAGGTTCGGAGAACTATAGTGGGCGATAAGCTTAATGCCTAAAAGTTCGGAGAGCTATAGTGGGCGATAAGCTTAATGCCTTAAGGTTCGGAGAGCTATAGTGGGCGATAAGCGTAATGCCTTAAGGTTCGGAGAGCTATAGTGGGCGATAAGCGTAATGCCTTAAGGTTCGGTGAGCTATAGTGGGCGATAAGCGTAATGCCTTAAGGTTCGGAGAGCTATAGTGGGCGATAAGCGTAATGCCTTAAGGTTCGGAGAGCTATAGTGGGCGATAAGCGTAATGCCTTAAGGTTCGGAGAACTATAGTGGGCGATAAGCTTAATGCCTAAATGTTCGGAGAGCTATAGCGGGCGATAAGCTTAATGCCTTAAGGTTCTGTGAGCTATAGTGGGCGATAAGCGTAATGCCTTAAGGTTCGGAGAGCTATAGTGGGCGATAAGCTTAATGCCTAAAAGTTCGGAGAGCTATAGTGGGCGATAAGCTTAATGCCTTAAGGTTCGGTGAGCTATAGTGGGCGATAAGCGTAATGCCTTAAGGTTCGGAGAACTATAGTGGGCGATAAGCTTAATGCCTAAAAGTTCGGAGAGCTATAGTGGGCGATAAGCTTAATGCCTTAAGGTTCGGAGAGCTATAGTGGGCGATAAGCGTAATGACTTAAGGTTCGGAGAGCTATAGTGGGCGATAAGCGTAATGCCTTAAGGTTCGGTGAGCTATAGTGGGCGATAAGCGTAATGCCTTAAGGTTCGGAGAGCTATAGTGGGCGATAAGCGTAATGCCTTAAGGTTCAGTGAGCTATAGTGGGCGATAAGCTTAATGCCTTAAGGTTCGGTGAGCTATAGTGGGCGATAAGCGTAATGCCTTAAGGTTCGGAGAGCTATAGTGGGCGATAAGCTTAATGCCTAAAAGTTCGGAGAGCTATATTGGGCGATAAGCGTAATGCCTTAAGGTTCGGAGAGCTTAAGTGGGCGATAAGCGTAATGCCTTAAGGTTCGGAGAGCTATAGTGGGCGATAAGCGTAATGTCTTAAGGTTCGGAGAGCTATAGTGGGCGATAAGCGTAATGCCTTAAAGTTCGGAGAGCTATAGTGGGCGATAAGCGTAATGCCTTAAGGTTCGGTGAGCTATAGTGGGCGATAAGCGTAATGCCTTAAGGTTCGGAGAGCTATAGTGGGCGATAAGCGTAATGCCTTAAGGTTCGGTGAGCTATAGTGGGCGATAAGCGTAATGCCTTAAGGTTCGGAGAGCTATAGTGGGCGATAAGCGTAATGCCTTAAGGTTCGGAGAGCTATAGTGGGCGATAAGCTTAATGCCTTAAGGTTCGTTGAGCTATAGTGGGCGATAAGCGTAATGCCTTAAGGTTCGGAGAGCTATAGTGGGCGATAAGCGTAATGCCTTAAGGTTCGGTGAGCTATAGTGGGCGATAAGCGTAATGCCTTAAGGTTCGGAGAGCTATAGTGGGCGATAAGCGTAATGCCTTAAGGTTCGGTGAGCTATAGTGGGCGATAAGCTTAATGCCTAAAAGATCGGAGAGCTATAGTGGGCGATAAGCTTAATGCCTTAAGGTTCGGTGAGCTATATTGGGCGATAAGCGTAATACCTTAAGGTTCGGAGAGCTATAGTGGGGGATAAGCTTAATGCCTAAAAGTTCGGAGAGCTATAGTGGGCGATAAGCTTAATGCCTTAAGGTTCGGAGAGCTATAGTGGGCGATAAGCGTAATGCCTTAAGGTTCGGAGAGCTATAGTGGGCGATAAGCTTAATGCCTAAAAGTTCGGAGAGCTATAGTGGGCGATAAGCTTAATGCCATAAGGTTCGGAGAGCTATAGTGGGCGATAAGCGTAATGCCTTAAGGTTCGGTGAGCTATAGTGGGCGATAAGCGTAATGCCTTAAGGTTCGGTGAGCTATAGTGGGCGATAAGCGTAATGCCTTAAGGTTCGGAGAGCTATAGTGGGCGATAAGCTTAATGCCTAAAAGTTCGGAGAACTATAGTGGGCGATAAGCTTAATGCCTTAAGGTTCGGTGAGCTATAGTGGGCGATAAGCGTAATGCCTTAAGGTTCGGAGAACTATAGTGGGCGATAAGCTTAATGCCTAAAAGTTCGGAGAGCTATAGTGGGCGATAAGCTTAATGCCTTAAGGTTCGGAGAGCTATAGTGGGCGATAAGCGTAATGCCTTAAGGTTCGGAGAGCTATAGTGGGCGATAAGCGTAATGCCTTAAGGTTCGGTGAGCTATAGTGGGCGATAAGCGTAATGCCTTAAGGTTCGGAGAGCTATAGTGGGCGATAAGCGTAATGCCTTAAGGTTCGGTGAGCTATAGTGGGCGATAAGCTTAATGCCTTAAGGTTCGGTGAGCTATAGTGGGCGATAAGCGTAATGCCTTAAGGTTCGGAGAGCTATGGTGGGCGATAAGCTTAATGCCTAAAAGTTCGGAGAGCTATATTGGGCGATAAGCTTAATGCCTTAAGGTTCGGTGAGCTATAGTGGGCGATAAGCGTAATGCCTTAAGGTTCGGAGAGCTATAGTGGGCGATAAGCTTAATGCCTAAAAGTTCGGAGAGCTATAGTGGGCGATAAGCTTAATGCCTTAAGGTTCGGTGAGCTATAGTGGGCGATAAGCGTAATGCCTTAAGGTTCGGATAACTATAGTGGGCGATAAGCTTAATGCCTAAAAGTTCGGAGAGCTATAGTGGGCGATAAGCTTAATGCCTTAAGGTTCGGTGAGCTATAGTGGGCGATAAGCGTAATGCCTTAAGGTTCGGAGAGCTATAGTGGGCGATAAGCTTAATGCCTAAAAGTTCGGAGAGCTATAGTGGGCGATAAGCTTAATGCCTTAAGGTTCGGTGAGCTATAGTGGGCGATAAGCGTAATGCCTTAAGGTTCGGAGAGCTATAGTGGGCGATAAGCTTAATGCCTAAAAGTTCGGAGAGCTATAGTGGGCGATAAGCTTAATGCCTTAAGGTTCGGTGAGCTATAGTGGGCGATAAGCGTAATGCCTTAAGGTTCGGAGAGCTATAGTGGGCGATAAGCGTAATGCCTTAAGGTTCGGAGAGCTTAAGTGGGCGATAAGCGTAATGCCTTAAGGTTCGGAGAGCTATAGTGGGCGATAAGCGTAATGCCTTAAGGTTCGGAGAGCTATAGTGGGCGATAAGCGTAATGCCTTAAAGTTCGGAGAGCTATAGTGGGCGATAAGCGTAATGCCTTAAGGTTCGGTGAGCTATAGTGGGCGATAAGCGTAATGCCTTAAGGTTCGGAGAGCTATAGTGGGCGATAAGCGTAATGCCTTAAGGTTCGGTGAGCTATAGTGGGCGATAAGCGTAATGCCTTAAGGTTCGGAGAGCTATAGTGGGCGATAAGCGTAATGCCTTAAGGTTCGGAGAGCTATAGTGGGCGATAAGCTTAATGCCTTAAGGTTCGTTGATCTATAGTGGGCGATAAGCGTAATGCCTTAAGTTTCGGAGAGCTATAGTGGGCGATAAGCGTAATGCCTTAAGGTTCGGTGAGCTATAGTGGGCGATAAGCGTAATGCCTTAAGGTTCGGAGAGCTATAGTGGGCGATAAGCGTAATGCATTAAGGTTCGGTGAGCTATAGTGGGCGATAAGCTTAATGCCTAAAAGATCGGAGAGCTATAGTGGGCGATAAGCTTAATGCCTTAAGGTTCGGTGAGCTATATTGGGCGATAAGCGTAATACCTTAAGGTTCGGAGAGCTATAGTGGGGGATAAGCTTAATGCCTAAAAGTTCGGAGAGCTATAGTGGGCGATAAGCTTAATGCCTTAAGGTTCGGAGAGCTATAGTGGGCGATAAGCGTAATGCCTTAAGGTTCGGAGAGCTATAGTGGGCGATAAGCTTAATGCCTAAAAGTTCGGAGAGCTATAGTGGGCGATAAGCTTAATGCCTTAAGGTTCGGAGAGCTATAGTGGGCGATAAGCGTAATGCCTTAAGGTTCGGTGAGCTATAGTGGGCGATAAGCGTAATGCCTTAAGGTTCGGAGAGCTATAGTGGGCGATAAGCGTAATGCCTTAAGGTTCGGAGAGCTATAGTGGGCGAGAAGCGTAATGCCTTAAGGTTCGGAGAACTATAGTGGGCGATAAGCTTAATGCCTAAAAGTTCGGAGAGCTATAGTGGGCGATAAGCTTAATGCCTTAAGGTTCGGTGAGCTATAGTGGGCGATAAGCGTAATGCCTTAAGGTTCGGAGAGCTATAGTGGGCGATAAGCTTAATGCCTAAAAGTTCGGAGAGCTATAGTGGGCGATAAGCTTAATGCCTTAAGGTTCGGTGAGCTATAGTGGGCGATAAGCGTAATGCCTTAAGGTTCGGAGAGCTATAGTGGGCGAGAAGCGTAATGCCTTAAGGTTCGGAGAACTATAGTGGGCGATAAGCTTAATGCCTAAATGTTCGGAGAGCTATAGTGGGCGATAAGCTTAATGCCTTAAGGTTCGGTGAGCTATAGTGGGCGATAAGCGTAATGCCTTAAGGTTCGGAGAGCTATAGTGGGCGATAAGCTTAATGCCTAAAAGTTCGGAGAGCTATAGTGGGCGATAAGCTTAATGCCTTTAGGTTCGGTGAGCTATAGTGGGCGATAAGCGTAATGCCTTAAGGTTCGGAGAGCTATAGTGGGCGATAAGCGTAATGCCTTAAGGTTCGGAGAGCTTAAGTGGGCGATAAGCGTAATGCCTTAAGGTTCGGAGAGCTATAGTGGGCGATAAGCGTAATCCCTTAAGGTTCGGAGAGCTATAGTGGGCGATAAGCGTAATGCCTTAAAGTTCGGAGAGCTATAGTGGGCGATAAGCGTAATGCCTTAAGGTTCGGTGAGCTATAGTGGGCGATAAGCGTAATGCCTTAAGGTTCGGAGAGCTATAGTGGGCGATAAGCGTAATGCCTTAAGGTTCGGAGAGCTATAGTGGGCGATAAGCTTAATGCCTTAAGGTTCGTTGAGCTATAGTGGGCGATAAGCGTAATGCCTTAAGGTTCGGAGAGCTATAGTGGGCGATAAGCGTAATGCCTTAAGGTTCGGTGAGCTATAGTGGGCGATAAGCGTAATGCCTTAAGGTTCGGAGAGCTATAGTGGGCGATAAGCGTAATGCCTTAAGGTTCGGTGAGCTATAGTGGGCGATAAGCTTAATGCCTAAAAGATCGGAGAGCTATAGTGGGCGATAAGCTTAATGCCTTAAGGTTCGGTGAGCTATATTGGGCGATAAGCGTAATACCTTAAGGTTCGGAGAGCTATAGTGGGCGATAAGCTTAATGCCTAAAAGTTCGGAGAGCTATAGTGGGCGATAAGCTTAATGCCTTAAGGTTCGGAGAGCTATAGTGGGCGATAAGCGTAATGCCTTAAGGTTCGGAGAGCTATAGTGGGCGATAAGCTTAATGCCTAAAAGTTCGGAGAGCTATAGTGGGCGATAAGCTTAATGCCTTAAGGTTCGGAGAGCTATAGTGGGCGATAAGCGTAATGCCTTAAGGTTCGGTGAGCTATAGTGGGCGATAAGCGTAATGCCTTAAGGTTCGGAGAGCTATAGTGGGCGAGAAGCGTAATGCCTTAAGGTTCGGAGAACTATAGTGGGCGATAAGCTTAATGCCTAAAAGTTCGGAGAGCTATAGTGGGCGATAAGCTTAATGCCTTAAGGTTCGGTGAGCTATAGTGGGCGATAAGCGTAATGCCTTAAGGTTCGGAGAGCTATAGTGGGCGATAAGCTTAATGCCTAAAAGTTCGGAGAGCTATAGTGGGCGATAAGCTTAATGCCTTAAGGTTCGGTGAGCTATAGTGGGCGATAAGCGTAATGCCTTAAGGTTCGGAGAGCTATAGTGGGCGATAAGCTTAATGCCTAAAAGTTCGGAGAGCTATAGTGGGCAATAAGCTTAATGGCTTAAGGTTCGGTGAGCTATAGTGGGCGATAAGCGTAATGCCTTAAGGTTCGGAGAACTATAGTGGGCGATAAGCTTAATGCCTAAAAGTTCGGAGAGCTATAGTGGGCGATAAGCTTAATGCCTTAAGGTTCGGAGAGCTATAGTGGGCGATAAGCGTAATGCCTTAAGGTTCGGAGAGCTATAGTGGGCGATATGCGTAATGCCTTAAGGTTCGGTGAGCTATAGTGGGCGATAAGCGTAATGCCTTAAGGTTCGGAGAGCTATAGTGGGCGATAAGCATAATGCCTTAAGGTTCGGAGAGCTATAGTGGGCGATAAGCGTAATGCCTTAAGGTTCGGAGAACTATAGTGGGCGATAAGCTTAATCCCTAAATGTTCGGAGAGCTATAGTGGGCGATAAGCTTAATGCCTTAAGGTTCGGTGAGCTATAGTGGGCGATAAGCGTAATGCCTTAAGGTTTGGAGAGCTATAGTGGGCGATAAGCGTAATGCCTTAAGGTTCGGTGAGCTATAGTGGGCGATAAGCGTAATGCCTTAAGGTTTGGAGAGCTATAGTGGGCGATAAGCGTAATGCCTTAAGGTTCGGAGAGCTGTAGTGGGCGATAAGCTTAATGCCTTAAGGTTCGGAGAGCTATAGTGGGCGATAAGCGTAATGCCTTAAGGTTCGGAGAGCTATATTGGGCGATAAGCTTAATGCCTAAAAGTTCGGAGAGCTATAGTGGGCGATAAGCTTAATGCCTTAAGGTTCGGTGAGCTATAGTGGGCGATAAGCGTAATGCCTTAAGGTTCGGAGAGCTATAGTGGGCGATAAGCGTAATGCCTTAAGGTTCGGTGAGCTATAGTGGGCGATAAGCGTAATGCCTTAAGGTTCGGAGAGCTATAGTGGGCGATAAGCGTAATGCCTTAAGGTTCGGAGAGCTATAGTGGGCGATAAGCGTAATGCCTTAAGGTTCGGTGAGCTATAGTGGGCGATAAGCGTAATACTTTAAGGTTCGGAGAGCTATAGTGGGAGATAAGCGTAATGCCTTAAGGTTCGGAGAGCTATAGTGGGCGATAAGCGTAATGCCTTAAGGTTCGGAGAACTATAGTGGGCGATAAGCTTAATGCCTAAAAGTTCGGAGAGCTATAGTGGGCGATAAGCTAATGCCTTAATGTTCGGTGAGCTATATTGGGCGATAAGCGTAATGCCTTAAGGTTCGGAGAGCTATAGTGGGCGATAAGCTTAATGCCTAAAAGTTCGGAGAGCTATAGTGGGCGATAAGCTTAATGCCTTAAGGTTCGGTGAGCTATAGTGGGCGATAAGCGTAATGCCTTAAGGTTCGGAGAGCTATAGTGGGCGATAAGCTTAATGCCTAAAAGTTCGGAGAGCTATAGTGGGCGATAAGCTTAATGCCTTAAGGTTCGGTGAGCTATAGTGGGCGATAAGCGTAATGCCTTAAGGTTCGGAGAACTATAGTGGGCGATAAGCTTAATGCCTAAAAGTTCGGAGAGCTATAGTGGGCGATAAGCTTAATGCCTTAAGGTTCGGAGAGCTATAGTGGGCGATAAGCGTAATGCCTTAAGGTTCGGAGAGCTATAGTGGGCGATAAGCGTAATGCCTTAAGGTTCGGTGAGCTATAGTGGGCGATAAGCGTAATGCCTTAAGGTTCGGAGAGCTATAGTGGGCGATAAGCGTAATGCCTTAAGGTTCGGAGAGCTTAAGTGGGCGATAAGCGTAATGCCTTAAGGTTCGGAGAGCTATAGTGGGCGATAAGCGTAATCCCTTAAGGTTCGGAGAGCTATAGTGGGCGATAAGCGTAATGCCTTAAAGTTCGGAGAGCTATAGTGGGCGATAAGCTTAATGCCTAAAAGTTCGGAGAGCTATAGCGGGCGATAAGCTTAATGCCTTAATGTTCGGTGAGCTATAGTGGGCGATAAGCGTAATGCCTTAAGGTTCGGAGAGCTATAGTGGGCGATAAGCTTAATGCCTAAAAGTTCGGAGAGCTATAGTGGGCGATAAGCTTAATGCCTTAAGGTTCGGTGAGCTATAGTGGGCGATAAGCGTAATGCCTTAAGGTTCGGAGAGCTATAGTGGGCGATAAGCTTAATGCCTAAAAGTTCGGAGAGCTATAGTGGGCGATAAGCTTAATGCCTTAAGGTTCGGTGAGCTATAGTGGGCGATAAGCGTAATGCCTTAAGGTTCGGAGAACTATAGTGGGCGATAAGCTTAATGCCTAAAAGTTCGGAGAGCTATAGTGGGCGATAAGCTTAATGCCTTAAGGTTCGGAGAGCTATAGTGGGCGATAAGCGTAATGCCTTAAGGTTCGGAGAGCTATAGTGGGCGATAAGCGTAATGCCTTAAGGTTCGGTGAGCTATAGTGGGCGATAAGCGTAATGCCTTAAGGTTCGGAGAGCTATAGTGGGCGATAAGCGTAATGCCTTAAGGTTCGGAGAGCTATAGTGGGCGATAAGCGTAATGCCTTAAGGTTCGGAGAACTATAGTGGGCGATAAGCTTAATGCCTAAATGTTCGGAGAGCTATAGCGGGCGATAAGCTTAATGCCTTAAGGTTCTGTGAGCTATAGTGGGCGATAAGCGTAATGCCTTAAGGTTCGGAGAGCTATAGTGGGCGATAAGCTTAATGCCTAAAAGTTCGGAGAGCTATAGTGTTCGATAAGCTTAATGCCTTAAGGTTCGGTGAGCTATAGTGGGCGATAAGCGTAATGCCTTAAGGTTCGGAGAACTATAGTGGGCGATAAGCTTAATGCCTAAAAGTTCGGAGAGCTATAGTGGGCGATAAGCTTAATGCCTTAAGGTTCTTAGAGCTATAGTGGGCGATAAGCGTAATGCCTTAAGGTTCGGAGAGCTATAGTGGGCGATAAGCGTAATGCCTTAAGGTTCGGTGAGCTATAGTGGGCGATAAGCGTAATGCCTTAAGGTTCGGAGAGCTATAGTGGGCGATAAGCGTAATGCCTTAAGGTTCAGTGAGCTATAGTGGGCGATAAGCTTAATGCCTTAAGGTTCGGTGAGCTATAGTGGGCGATAAGCGTAATGCCTTAAGGTTCGGAGAGCTATAGTGGGCGATAAGCTTAATGCCTAAAAGTTCGGAGAGCTATATTGGGCGATAAGCGTAATGCCTTAAGGTTCGGAGAGCTTAAGTGGGCGATAAGCGTAATGCCTTAAGGTTCGGAGAGCTATAGTGGGCGATAAGCGTAATGCCTTAAGGTTCGGAGAGCTATAGTGGGCGATAAGCGTAATGCCTTAAAGTTCGGAGAGCTATAGTGGGCGATAAGCGTAATGCCTTAAGGTTCGGTGAGCTATAGTGGGCGATAAGCGTAATGCCTTAAGGTTCGGAGAGCTATAGTGGGCGATAAGCGTAATGCCTTAAGGTTCGGTGAGCTATAGTGGGCGATAAGCGTAATGCCTTAAGGTTCGGAGAGCTATAGTGGGCGATAAGCGTAATGCCTTAAGGTTCGGAGAGCTATAGTGGGCGATAAGCTTAATGCCTTAAGGTTCGTTGAGCTATAGTGGGCGATAAGCGTAATGCCTTAAGGTTCGGAGAGCTATAGTGGGCGATAAGCGTAATGCCTTAAGGTTCGGTGAGCTATAGTGGGCGATAAGCGTAATGCCTTAAGGTTCGGAGAGCTATAGTGGGCGATAAGCGTAATGCCTTAAGGTTCGGTGAGCTATAGTGGGCGATAAGCTTAATGCCTAAAAGATCGGAGAGCTATAGTGGGCGATAAGCTTAATGCCTTAAGGTTCGGTGAGCTATATTGGGCGATAAGCGTAATACCTTAAGGTTCGGAGAGCTATAGTGGGGGATAAGCTTAATGCCTAAAAGTTCGGAGAGCTATAGTGGGCGATAAGCTTAATGCCTTAAGGTTCGGAGAGCTATAGTGGGCGATAAGCGTAATGCCTTAAGGTTCGGAGAGCTATAGTGGGCGATAAGCTTAATGCCTAAAAGTTCGGAGAGCTATAGTGGGCGATAAGCTTAATGCCTTAAGGTTCGGAGAGCTATAGTGGGCGATAAGCGTAATGCCTTAAGGTTCGGTGAGCTATAGTGGGCGATAAGCGTAATGCCTTAAGGTTCGGTGAGCTATAGTGGGCGATAAGCGTAATGCCTTAAGGTTCGGAGAGCTATAGTGGGCGATAAGCTTAATGCCTAAAAGTTCGGAGAGCTATAGTGGGCGATAAGCTTAATGCCTTAAGGTTCGGTGAGCTATAGTGGGCGATAAGCGTAATGCCTTAAGGTTCGGAGAACTATAGTGGGCGATAAGCTTAATGCCTAAAAGTTCGGAGAGCTATAGTGGGCGATAAGCTTAATGCCTTAAGGTTCGGAGAGCTATAGTGGGCGATAAGCGTAATGCCTTAAGGTTCGGAGAGCTATAGTGGGCGATAAGCGTAATGCCTTAAGGTTCGGTGAGCTATAGTGGGCGATAAGCGTAATGCCTTAAGGTTCGGAGAGCTATAGTGGGCGATAAGCGTAATGCCTTAAGGTTCGGTGAGCTATAGTGGGCGATAAGCTTAATGCCTTAAGGTTCGGTGAGCTATAGTGGGCGATAAGCGTAATGCCTTAAGGTTCGGAGAGCTATGGTGGGCGATAAGCTTAATGCCTAAAAGTTCGGAGAGCTATATTGGGCGATAAGCTTAATGCCTTAAGGTTCGGTGAGCTATAGTGGGCGATAAGCGTAATGCCTTAAGGTTCGGAGAGCTATAGTGGGCGATAAGCTTAATGCCTAAAAGTTCGGAGAGCTATAGTGGGCGATAAGCTTAATGCCTTAAGGTTCGGTGAGCTATAGTGGGCGATAAGCGTAATGCCTTAAGGTTCGGAGAACTATAGTGGGCGATAAGCTTAATGCCTAAAAGTTCGGAGAGCTATAGTGGGCGATAAGCTTTATGCCTTAAGGTTCGGTGAGCTATAGTGGGCGATAAGCGTAATGCCTTAAGGTTCGGAGAGCTATAGTGGGCGATAAGCTTAATGCCTAAAAGTTCGGAGAGCTATAGTGGGCGATAAGCTTAATGCCTTAAGGTTCGGTGAGCTATAGTGGGCGATAAGCGTAATGCCTTAAGGTTCGGAGAGCTATAGTGGGCGATAAGCTTAATGCCTAAAAGTTCGGAGAGCTATAGTGGGCGATAAGCTTAATGCCTTAAGGTTCGGTGAGCTATAGTGGGCGATAAGCGTAATGCCTTAAGGTTCGGAGAGCTATAGTGGGCGATAAGCGTAATGCCTTAAGGTTCGGTGAGCTATAGTGGGCGATAAGCGTAATGCCTTAAGGTTCGGAGAGCTATAGTGGGCGATAAGCGTAATGCCTTAAGGTTCGGAGAGCTATAGTGGGCGAGAAGCGTAATGCCTTAAGGTTCGGAGAACTATAGTGGGCGATAAGCTTAATGCCTAAAAGTTCGGAGAGCTATAGTGGGCGATAAGCTTAATGCCTTAAGGTTCGGTGAGCTATAGTGGGCGATAAGCGTAATGCCTTAAGGTTCGGAGAGCTATAGTGGGCGATAAGCTTAATGCCTAAAAGTTCGGAGAGCTATAGTGGGCGATAAGCTTAATGCCTTAAGGTTCGGTGAGCTATAGTGGGCGATAAGCTTAATGCCTAAAAGTTCGGAGAGCTATAGTGGGCGATAAGCTTAATGCCTTAAGGTTCGGTGAGCTATAGTGGGCGATAAGCGTAATGCCTTAAGGTTTGGAGAGCTATAGTGGGCGATAAGCGTAATGCCTTAAGGTTCGGTGAGCTATAGTGGGCGATAAGCGTAATGCCTTAAGGTTCGGAGAGCTATAGTGGGCGATAAGCGTAATGCCTTAAGGTTCGGTGAGCTATAGTGGGCGATAAGCTTAATGCCTTAAGGTTCGGTGAGCTATAGTGGGCGATAAGCGTAATGCCTTAAGGTTCGGAGAGCTATAGTGGGCGATAAGCTTAATGCCTAAAAGTTCGGAGAGCTATATTGGGCGATAAGCTTAATGCCTTAAGGTTCGGTGAGCTATAGTGGGCGATAAGCGTAATGCCTTAAGGTTCGGAGAGCTATAGTGGGCGATAAGCTTAATGCCTAAAAGTTCGGAGAGCTATAGTGGGCGATAAGCTTAATGCCTTAAGGTTCGGTGAGCTATAGTGGGCGATAAGCGTAATGCCTTAAGGTTCGGAGAACTATAGTGGGCGATAAGCTTAATGCCTAAAAGTTCGGAGAGCTATAGTGGGCGATAAGCTTAATGCCTTAAGGTTCGGTGAGCTATAGTGGGCGATAAGCGTAATGCCTTAAGGTTCGGAGAGCTATAGTGGGCGATAAGCTTAATGCCTAAAAGTTCGGAGAGCTATAGTGGGCGATAAGCTTAATGCCTTAAGGTTCGGTGAGCTATAGTGGGCGATAAGCGTAATGCCTTAAGGTTCGGAGAGCTATAGTGGGCGATAAGCTTAATGCCTAAAAGTTCGGAGAGCTATAGTGGGCGATAAGCTTAATGCCTTATGGTTCGGTGAGCTATAGTGGGCGATAAGCGTAATGCCTTAAGGTTCGGAGAGCTATAGTGGGCGATAAGCGTAATGCCTTAAGGTTCGGTGAGCTATAGTGGGCGATAAGCGTAATGCCTTAAGGTTCGGAGAGCTATAGTGGGCGATAAACGTAATCCCTTAAGGTTCGGAGAGCTATAGTGGGCGATAAGCGTAATGCCTTAAAGTTCGGAGAGCTATAGTGGGCGATAAGCGTAATGCCTTAAGGTTCGGTGAGCTATAGTGGGCGATAAGCGTAATGCCTTAAGGTTCGGAGAGCTATAGTGGGCGATAAGCGTAATGCCTTAAGGTTCGGTGAGCTATAGTAGGCGATAAGCGTAATGCCTTAAGGTTCGGAGAGCTATAGTGGGCAATAAGCGTAATGCCTTAAGGTTCGGAGAGCTATAGTGGGCGATAAGCTTAATGCCTTAAGGTTCGTTGAGCTATAGTGGGCGATAAGCGTAATGCCTTAAGGTTCGGAGAGCTATAGTGGGCGATAAGCGTAATGCCTTAAGGTTCGGTGAGCTATAGTGGGCGATAAGCGTAATGCCTTAAGGTTCGGAGAGCTATAGTGGGCGATAAGCGTAATGCCTTAAGGTTCGGTGAGCTATAGTGGGCGATAAGCTTAATGCCTAAAAGATCGGAGAGCTATAGTGGGCGATAAGCTTAATGCCTTAAGGTTCGGTGAGCTATATTGGGCGATAAGCGTAATACCTTAAGGTTCGGAGAGCTATAGTGGGCGAAGAGCTTAATGCCTAAAAGTTCGGAGAGCTATAGTGGGCGATAAGCTTAATGCCTTAAGGTTCGGAGAGCTATAGTGGGCGATAAGCGTAATGCCTTAAGGTTCGGAGAGCTATAGTGGGCGATAAGCTTAATGCCTAAAAGTTTGGAGAGCTATAGTAGGCGATAAGCTTAAAGCCTTAAGGTTCGGAGAGCTATAGTGGGCGATATGCGTAATGCCTTAAGGTTCGGTGAGCTATAGTGGGCGATAAGCGTAATGCCTTAAGGTTCGGAGAGCTATAGTGGGCGAGAAGCGTAATGCCTTAAGGTTCGGAGAACTATAGTGGGCGATAAGCTTAATGCCTAAAAGTTCGGAGAGCTATAGTGGGCGATAAGCTTAATGCCTTAAGGTTCGGTGAGCTATAGTGGGCGATAAGCGTAATGCCTTAAGGTTCGGAGAGCTATAGTGGGCGATAAGCTTAATGCCTAAAAGTTCGGAGAGCTATAGTGGGCGATAAGCTTAATGCCTTAAGGTTCGGTGAGCTATAGTGGGCGATAAGCGTAATGCCTTAAGGTTCGGAGAGCTATAGTGGGCGATAAGCTTAATGCCTAAAAGTTCGGAGAGCTATAGTGGGCGATAAGCGTAATGCCTTAAGGTTCGGTGAGCTATAGTGGGCGATAAGCGTAATGCCTTAAGGTTCGGAGAGCTATAGTGGGCGATAAGCGTAATGCCTTAAGGTTCGGAGAGCTATAGTGGGCGATAAGCGTAATGCCTTAAGGTTCGGAGAGCTATAGTGGGCGATAAGCGTAATGCCTTAAGGTTCGGAGAGCTATAGTGGGCGATAAGCGTAATGCCTTAAGGTTCGGAGAGCTATAGTGGGCGATAAGCGTAATGCCTTAAGGTTCGGAGAGCTATAGTGGGCGATAAGCGTAATGCCTTAAGGTTCGGTGAGCTATAGTGGGCGATAAGCGTAATGCCTTAAGGTTCGGAGAGCTATAGTGGGCGATAAGCTTAATGCCTTAAGGTTCGGTGAGCTATAGTGGGCGATAAGCGTAATGCCTTAAGGTTTGGAGAGCTATAGTGGGCGATAAGCGTAATGCCTTAAGGTTCGGTGAGCTATGGTGGGCGATAAGCGTAATGCCTTAAGGTTCGGAGAGCTATAGTGGGCGATAAGCGTAATGCCTTAAGGTTCGGAGAGCTATAGTGGGCGATAAGCGTAATGCCTTAAGGTTCGGTGAGCTATAGTGGGCGATAAGCGTAATGCCTTAAGGTTCGGAGAGCTATAGTGGGCGATAAGCGTAATGCCTTAAGGTTCGGAGAGCTATAGTGGGCGATAAGCGTAATGCCTTAAGGTTCGGAGAGCTATAGTGGGCGATAAGCTTAATGCCTTAAGGTTCGGTGAGCTATAGTGGGCGATAAGCGTAATGCCTTAAGGTTTGGAGAGCTATAGTGGGCGATAAGCGTAATGCCTTAAGGTTCGGTGAGCTATGGTGGGCGATAAGCGTAATGCCTTAAGGTTCGGAGAGCTATAGTGGGCGATAAGCGTAATGCCTTAAGGTTCGGAGAGCTATAGTGGGCGATAAGCGTAATGCCTTAAGGTTCGGTGAGCTATAGTGGGCGATAAGCGTAATGCCTTAAGGTTCGGAGAGCTATAGTGGGCGATAAGCGTAATGCCTTAAGGTTCGGAGAGCTATAGTGGGCGATAAGCGTAATGCGTTAAGGTTCGGAGAGCTATAGTGGGCGATAAGCGTAATGCCTTAAGGTTCGGAGAGCTATAGTGGGCGATAAGCGTAATGCCTTAAGGTTCGGAGAGCTATAGTGGGCGATAAGCGTAATGCCTTAAGGTTCGGTGAGCTATAGTGGGCGATAAGCGTAATGCCTTAAGGTTCGGTGAGCTATAGTGGGCGATAAGCGTAATGCCTTAAGGTTCGGAGAGCTATAGGGGGCGATAAGCGTAATGCCTTAAGGTTCGGTGAGCTATAGTGGGCGATAAGCGTAATGCCTTAAGGTTCGGAGAGCTATATTGGGCGATAAGCGTAATGTCTCAAGGTTCGGAGAGCTATAGTGGGCGATAAGCTTAATGCCTTAAGGTTCGGTGAGCTATAGTGGGCGATAAGCGTAATGCCTTAAGTTTCGGAGAGCTATAGTGAGCGATAAGCGTAATGCCTTAAGGCTCGGTGAGCTATAGTGGGCGATAAGCGTAATGCCTTAAGGTTCGGAGAGCTATAGTGGGCGATAAGCGTAATGCCTTAAGGTTCGGTGAGCTATAGTGGGCGATAAGCGTAATGCCTTAAGGTTCGGAGAGCTATAGTGGGCGATAAGCTTAATGCCTTAAGGTTCGGTGAGCTATAGTGGGCGATAAGCGTAATGCCTTAAGGTTCGGAGAGCTATAGTGGGCGATAAGCTTAATGCCTAAAAGTTCGGAGAGCTATAGTGGGCGATAAGCTTAATGCCTTAAGGTTCGGAGAGCTATAGTGGGCGATAAGCGTAATGCCTTAAGGTTCGGAGAGCTATAGTGGGCGATAAGCTTAATGCCTAAAAGTTCGGAGAGCTATAGTGGGCGATAAACTTAATGCCTTAAGGTTCGGTGAGCTATAGTGGGCGATAAGCGTAATGCCTTAAGGTTTGGAGAGCTATAGTGGGCGATAAGCGTAATGCCTTAAGGTTCGGTGAGCTATAGTGGGCGATAAGCGTAATGCCTTAAGGTTCGGAGAGCTATAGTGGACGATAAGCTTAATGCCTTAAGGTTCGGTGAGCTATAGTGGGCGATAAGCGTAATGCCTTAAGGTTTGGAGAGCTATAGTGGGCGATAAGCGTAATGCCTTAAGGTTCGGTGAGCTATGGTGGGCGATAAGCGTAATGCCTTAAGGTTCGGAGAGCTATAGTGGGCGATAAGCGTAATGCCTTAAGGTTCGGAGAGCTATAGTGGGCGATAAGCGTAATGCCTTAAGGTTCGGTGAGCTATAGTGGGCGATAAGCGTAATGCCTTAAGGTTCGGAGAGCTATAGTGGGCGATAAGCGTAATGCCTTAAGGTTCGGAGAGCTATAGTGGGCGATAAGCGTAATGCCTTAAGGTTCGGAGAGCTATAGTGGGCGATAAGCTTAATGCCTTAAGGTTCGGTGAGCTATAGTGGGCGATAAGCGTAATGCCTTAAGGTTTGGAGAGCTATAGTGGGCGATAAGCGTAATGCCTTAAGGTTCGGTGAGCTATGGTGGGCGATAAGCGTAATGCCTTAAGGTTCGGAGAGCTATAGTGGGCGATAAGCGTAATGCCTTAAGGTTCGGAGAGCTATAGTGGGCGATAAGCGTAATGCCTTAAGGTTCGGTGAGCTATAGTGGGCGATAAGCGTAATGCCTTAAGGTTCGGAGAGCTATAGTGGGCGATAAGCGTAATGCCTTAAGGTTCGGAGAGCTATAATGGGCGATAAGCGTAATGCCTTAAGGTTCGGAGAGCTATAGTGGGCGATAAGCGTAATGCCTTAAGGTTCGGAGAGCTATAGTGGGCGATAAGCGTAATGCCTTAAGGTTCGGAGAGCTATAGTGGGCGATAAGCGTAATGCCTTAAGGTTCGGAGAGCTATAGTGGGCGATAAGCGTAATGCCTTAAGGTTCGGTGAGCTATAGTGGGCGATAAGCGTAATGCCTTAAGGTTCGGAGAGCTATAGGGGGCGATAAGCGTAATGCCTTAAGGTTCGGTGAGCTATAGTGGGCGATAAGCGTAATGCCTTAAGGTTCGGAGAGCTATAGTGGGCGATAAGCGTAATGCCTTAAGGTTCGGAGAGCTATAGTGGGCGATAAGCGTAATGCCTCAAGGTTCGGTGAGCTATAGTGGGCGATAAGCGTAATGCCTTAAGGTTCGGAGAGCTATAGTGAGCGATAAGCGTAATGCCTTAAGGCTCGGTGAGCTATAGTGGGCGATAAGCGTAATGCCTTAAGGTTCGGAGAGCTATAGTGGGCGATAAGCGTAATGCCTTAAGGTTCGGTGAGCTATAGTGGGCTATAAGCGTAATGCCTTAAGGTTCGGAGAGCTATAGTGGGCGATAAGCGTAATGCCTTAAGGTTCGGTGAGCTATAGTGGGCGATAAGCTTAATGCCTTAAGGTTCGGAGAGCTATAGTGGGCGATAAGCTTAATGCCTAAAAGTTCGGAGAGCTATAGTGGGCGATAAGCTTAATGCCTTAAGGTTCGGAGAGCTATAGTGGGCGATAAGCGTAATGCCTTAAGGTTCGGAGAGCTATAGTGGGCGATAAGCTTAATGCCTAAAAGTTCGGAGAGCTATAGTGGGCGATAAGCTTAATGCCTTAAGGTTCGGTGAGCTATAGTGGGCGATAAGCGTAATGCCTTAAGGTTCGGTGAGCTATAGTGGGCGATAAGCGTAATGCCTTAAGGTTCGGTGAGCTATAGTGGGCGATAAGCGTAATGCCTTAAGGTTCGGAGAGCTATAGTGGGCGATAAGCGTAATGCCTTAAGGTTCGGTGAGCTATAGTGGGCGATAAGCTTAATGCCTTAAGGTTCGGTGAGCTATAGTGGGCGATAAGCGTAATGCCTTAAGGTTCGGAGAGCTATAGTGGGCGATAAGCTTAATGCCTAAAAGTTCGGAGAGCTATATTGGGCGATAAGCTTAATGCCTTAAGGTTCGGTGAGCTATAGTGGGCGATAAGCGTAATGCCTTAAGGTTCGGAGAGCTATAGTGGGCGATAAGCTTAATGCCTAAAAGTTCGGAGAGCTATAGTGGGCGATAAGCTTAATGCCTTAAGGTTCGGTGAGCTATAGTGGGCGATAAGCGTAATGCCTTAAGGTTCGGAGAACTATAGTGGGCGATAAGCTTAATGCCTAAAAGTTCGGAGAGCTATAGTGGGCGATAAGCTTAATGCCTTAAGGTTCGGTGAGCTATAGTGGGCGATAAGCGTAATGCCTTAAGGTTCGGAGAGCTATAGTGGGCGATAAGCTTAATGCCTAAAAGTTCGGAGAGCTATAGTGGGCGATAAGCTTAATGCCTTAAGGTTCGGTGAGCTATAGTGGGCGATAAGCGTAATGCCTTAAGGTTCGGAGAGCTATAGTGGGCGATAAGCTTAATGCCTAAAAGTTCGGAGAGCTATAGTGGGCGATAAGCTTAATGCCTTAAGGTTCGGTGAGCTATAGTGGGCGATAAGCGTAATGCCTTAAGGTTCGGAGAGCTATAGTGGGCGATAAGCGTAATGCCTTAAGGTTCGGTGAGCTATAGTGGGCGATAAGCGTAATGCCTTAAGGTTCGGAGAGCTATAGTGGGCGATAAGCGTAATCCCTTAAGGTTCGGAGAGCTATAGTGGGCGATAAGCGTAATGCCTTAAAGTTCGGAGAGCTATAGTGGGCGATAAGCGTAATGCCTTAAGGTTCGGTGAGCTATAGTGGGCGATAAGCGTAATGTCTTAAGGTTCGGAGAGCTATAGTGGGCGATAAGCGTAATGCCTTAAGGTTCGGTGAGCTATAGTAGGCGATAAGCGTAATGCCTTAAGGTTCGGAGAGCTATAGTGGGCGATAAGCGTAATGCCTTAAGGTTCGGAGAGCTATAGTGGGCGATAAGCTTAATGCCTTAAGGTTCGTTGAGCTATAGTGGGCGATAAGCGTAATGCCTTAAGGTTCGGAGAGCTATAGTGGGCGATAAGCGTAATGCCTTAAGGTTCGGTGAGCTATAGTGGGCGATAAGCGTAATGCCTTAAGGTTCGGAGAGCTATAGTGGGCGATAAGCGTAATGCCTTAAGGTTCGGTGAGCTATAGTGGGCGATAAGCTTAATGCCTAAAAGATCGGAGAGCTATAGTGGGCGATAAGCTTAATGCCTTAAGGTTCGGTGAGCCAAATTGGGCGATAAGCGTAATACCTTAAGGTTCGGAGAGCTATAGTGGGCGATAAGCTTAATGCCTAAAAGTTCGGAGAGCTATAGTGGGCGATAAGCTTAATGCCTTAAGGTTCGGAGAGCTATATTGGGCGATAAGCGTAATGCCTTAAGGTTCGGAGAGCTATAGTGGGCGATAAGCTTAATGCCTAAAAGTTCGGAGAGCTATAGTGGGCGATAAGCTTAATGCCTTAAGGTTCGGAGAGCTATAGTGGGCGATATGCGTAATGCCTTAAGGTTCGGTGAGCTATAGTGGGCGATAAGCGTAATGCCTTAAGGTTCGGAGAGCTATAGTGGGCGAGAAGCGTAATGCCTTAAGGTTCGGAGAACTATAGTTGGCGATAAGCTTAATGCCTAAAAGTTCGGAGAGCTATAGTGGGCGATAAGCTTAATGCCTTAAGGTTCGGTGAGCTATAGTGGGCGATAAGCGTAATGCCTTAAGGTTCGGAGAGCTATAGTGGGCGATAAGCTTAATGCCTAAAAGTTCGGAGAGCTATAGTGGGCGATAAGCTTAATGCCTTAAGGTTCGGTGAGCTATAGTGGGCGATAAGCGTAATGCCTTAAGGTTCGGAGAGCTATAGTGGGCGATAAGCTTAATGCCTAAAAGTTCGGAGAGCTATAGTGGGCAATAAGCTTAATGGCTTAAGGTTCGGTGAGCTATAGTGGGCGATAAGCGTAATGCCTTAAGGTTCGGAGAACTATAGTGGGCGATAAGCTTAATGCCTAAAAGTTCGGAGAGCTATAGTGGGCGATAAGCTTAATGCCTTAAGGTTCGGAGAGCTATAGTGGGCGATAAGCGTAATGCCTTAAGGTTCGGAGAGCTATAGTGGGCGATAAGCGTAATGCCTTAAGGTTCGGTGAGCTATAGTGGGCGATAAGCGTAATGCCTTAAGGTTCGGAGAGCTATAGTGGGCGATAAGCATAATGCCTTAAGGTTCGGAGAGCTATAGTGGGCGATAAGCGTAATGCCTTAAGGTTCGGAGAACTATAGTGGGCGATAAGCTTAATGCCTAAATGTTCGGAGAGCTATAGTGGGCGATAAGCTTAATGCCTTAAGGTTCGGTGAGCTATAGTGGGCGATAAGCGTAATGCCTTAAGGTTTGGAGAGCTATAGTGGGCGATAAGCGTAATGCCTTAAGGTTCGGTGAGCTATAGTGGGCGATAAGCGTAATGCCTTAAGGTTCGGAGAGCTATAGTGGGCGATAAGCGTAATGCCTTAAGGTTCGGAGAGCTATAGTGGGCGATAAGCTTAATGCCTTAAGGTTCGGAGAGCTATAGTGGGCGATAAGCGTAATGCCTTAAGGTTCGGAGAGCTATATTGGGCGATAAGCTTAATGCCTAAAAGTTCGGAGAGCTATAGTGGGCGATAAGCTTAATGCCTTAAGGTTCGGTGAGCTATAGTGGGCGATAAGCGTAATGCCTTAAGGTTCGGAGAGCTATAGTGGGCGATAAGCGTAATGCCTTAAGGTTCGGTGAGCTATAGTGGGCGATAAGCGTAATGCCTTAAGGTTCGGAGAGCTATAGTGGGCGATAAGCGTAATGCCTTAAGGTTCGGAGAGCTATAGTGGGCGATAAGCGTAATGCCTTAAGGTTCGGTGAGCTATAGTGGGCGATAAGCGTAATGCCTTAAGGTTCGGAGAGCTATAGTGGGAGATAAGCGTAATGCCTTAAGGTTCGGAGAGCTATAGTGGGCGATAAGCGTAATGCCTTAAGGTTCGGAGAACTATAGTGGGCGATAAGCTTAATGCCTAAAAGTTCGGAGAGCTATAGCGGGCGATAAGCTTAATGCCTTAATGTTCGGTGAGCTATAGTGGGCGATAAGCGTAATGCCTTAAGGTTCGGAGAGCTATAGTGGGCGATAAGCTTAATGCCTAAAAGTTCGGAGAGCTATAGTGGGCGATAAGCTTAATGCCTTAAGGTTCGGTGAGCTATAGTGGGCGATAAGCGTAATGCCTTAAGGTTCGGAGAGCTATAGTGGGCGATAAGCTTAATGCCTAAAAGTTCGGAGAGCTATAGTGGGCGATAAGCTTAATGCCTTAAGGTTCGGTGAGCTATAGTGGGCGATAAGCGTAATGCCTTAAGGTTCGGAGAACTATAGTGGGCGATAAGCTTAATGCCTAAAAGTTCGGAGAGCTATAGTGGGCGATAAGCTTAATGCCTTAAGGTTCGGAGAGCTATAGTGGGCGATAAGCGTAATGCCTTAAGGTTCGGAGAGCTATAGTGGGCGATAAGCGTAATGCCTTAAGGTTCGGTGAGCTATAGTGGGCGATAAGCGTAATGCCTTAAGGTTCGGAGAGCTATAGTGGGCGATAAGCGTAATGCCTTAAGGTTCGGAGAGCTATAGTGGGCGATAAGCGTAATGCCTTAAGGTTCGGAGAACTATAGTGGGCGATAAGCTTAATGCCTAAATGTTCGGAGAGCTATAGCGGGCGATAAGCTTAATGCCTTAAGGTTCTGTGAGCTATAGTGGGCGATAAGCGTAATGCCTTAAGGTTCGGAGAGCTATAGTGGGCGATAAGCTTAATGCCTAAAAGTTCGGAGAGCTATAGTGGGCGATAAGCTTAATGCCTTAAGGTTCGGTGAGCTATAGTGGGCGATAAGCGTAATGCCTTAAGGTTCGGAGAACTATAGTGGGCGATAAGCTTAATGCCTAAAAGTTCGGAGAGCTATAGTGGGCGATAAGCTTAATGCCTTAAGGTTCGGAGAGCTATAGTGGGCGATAAGCGTAATGACTTAAGGTTCGGAGAGCTATAGTGGGCGATAAGCGTAATGCCTTAAGGTTCGGTGAGCTATAGTGGGCGATAAGCGTAATGCCTTAAGGTTCGGAGAGCTATAGTGGGCGATAAGCGTAATGCCTTAAGGTTCAGTGAGCTATAGTGGGCGATAAGCTTAATGCCTTAAGGTTCGGTGAGCTATAGTGGGCGATAAGCGTAATGCCTTAAGGTTCGGAGAGCTATAGTGGGCGATAAGCTTAATGACTAAAAGTTCGGAGAGCTATATTGGGCGATAAGCGTAATGCCTTAAGGTTCGGAGAGCTTAAGTGGGCGATAAGCGTAATGCCTTAAGGTTCGGAGAGCTATAGTGGGCGATAAGCGTAATGTCTTAAGGTTCGGAGAGCTATAGTGGGCGATAAGCGTAATGCCTTAAAGTTCGGAGAGCTATAGTGGGCGATAAGCGTAATGCCTTAAGGTTCGGTGAGCTATAGTGGGCGATAAGCGTAATGCCTTAAGGTTCGGAGAGCTATAGTGGGCGATAAGCGTAATGCCTTAAGGTTCGGTGAGCTATAGTGGGCGATAAGCGTAATGCCTTAAGGTTCGGAGAGCTATAGTGGGCGATAAGCGTAATGCCTTAAGGTTCGGAGAGCTATAGTGGGCGATAAGCTTAATGCCTTAAGGTTCGTTGAGCTATAGTGGGCGATAAGCGTAATGCCTTAAGGTTCGGAGAGCTATAGTGGGCGATAAGCGTAATGCCTTAAGGTTCGGTGAGCTATAGTGGGCGATAAGCGTAATGCCTTAAGGTTCGGAGAGCTATAGTGGGCGATAAGCGTAATGCCTTAAGGTTCGGTGAGCTATAGTGGGCGATAAGCTTAATGCCTAAAAGATCGGAGAGCTATAGTGGGCGATAAGCTTAATGCCTTAAGGTTCGGTGAGCTATATTGGGCGATAAGCGTAATACCTTAAGGTTCGGAGAGCTATAGTGGGGGATAAGCTTAATGCCTAAAAGTTCGGAGAGCTATAGTGGGCGATAAGCTTAATGCCTTAAGGTTCGGAGAGCTATAGTGGGCGATAAGCGTAATGCCTTAAGGTTCGGAGAGCTATAGTGGGCGATAAGCTTAATGCCTAAAAGTTCGGAGAGCTATAGTGGGCGATAAGCTTAATGCCATAAGGTTCGGAGAGCTATAGTGGGCGATAAGCGTAATGCCTTAAGGTTCGGTGAGCTATAGTGGGCGATAAGCGTAATGCCTTAAGGTTCGGTGAGCTATAGTGGGCGATAAGCGTAATGCCTTAAGGTTCGGAGAGCTATAGTGGGCGATAAGCTTAATGCCTAAAAGTTCGGAGAACTATAGTGGGCGATAAGCTTAATGCCTTAAGGTTCGGTGAGCTATAGTGGGCGATAAGCGTAATGCCTTAAGGTTCGGAGAACTATAGTGGGCGATAAGCTTAATGCCTAAAAGTTCGGAGAGCTATAGTGGGCGATAAGCTTAATGCCTTAAGGTTCGGAGAGCTATAGTGGGCGATAAGCGTAATGCCTTAAGGTTCGGAGAGCTATAGTGGGCGATAAGCGTAATGCCTTAAGGTTCGGTGAGCTATAGTGGGCGATAAGCGTAATGCCTTAAGGTTCGGAGAGCTATAGTGGGCGATAAGCGTAATGCCTTAAGGTTCGGTGAGCTATAGTGGGCGATAAGCTTAATGCCTTAAGGTTCGGTGAGCTATAGTGGGCGATAAGCGTAATGCCTTAAGGTTCGGAGAGCTATGGTGGGCGATAAGCTTAATGCCTAAAAGTTCGGAGAGCTATATTGGGCGATAAGCTTAATGCCTTAAGGTTCGGTGAGCTATAGTGGGCGATAAGCGTAATGCCTTAAGGTTCGGAGAGCTATAGTGGGCGATAAGCTTAATGCCTAAAAGTTCGGAGAGCTATAGTGGGCGATAAGCTTAATGCCTTAAGGTTCGGTGAGCTATAGTGGGCGATAAGCGTAATGCCTTAAGGTTCGGATAACTATAGTGGGCGATAAGCTTAATGCCTAAAAGTTCGGAGAGCTATAGTGGGCGATAAGCTTAATGCCTTAAGGTTCGGTGAGCTATAGTGGGCGATAAGCGTAATGCCTTAAGGTTCGGAGAGCTATAGTGGGCGATAAGCTTAATGCCTAAAAGTTCGGAGAGCTATAGTGGGCGATAAGCTTAATGCCTTAAGGTTCGGTGAGCTATAGTGGGCGATAAGCGTAATGCCTTAAGGTTCGGAGAGCTATAGTGGGCGATAAGCTTAATGCCTAAAAGTTCGGAGAGCTATAGTGGGCGATAAGCTTAATGCCTTAAGGTTCGGTGAGCTATAGTGGGCGATAAGCGTAATGCCTTAAGGTTCGGAGAGCTATAGTGGGCGATAAGCGTAATGCCTTAAGGTTCGGAGAGCTTAAGTGGGCGATAAGCGTAATGCCTTAAGGTTCGGAGAGCTATAGTGGGCGATAAGCGTAATGCCTTAAGGTTCGGAGAGCTATAGTGGGCGATAAGCGTAATGCCTTAAAGTTCGGAGAGCTATAGTGGGCGATAAGCGTAATGCCTTAAGGTTCGGTGAGCTATAGTGGGCGATAAGCGTAATGCCTTAAGGTTCGGAGAGCTATAGTGGGCGATAAGCGTAATGCCTTAAGGTTCGGTGAGCTATAGTGGGCGATAAGCGTAATGCCTTAAGGTTCGGAGAGCTATAGTGGGCGATAAGCGTAATGCCTTAAGGTTCGGAGAGCTATAGTGGGCGATAAGCTTAATGCCTTAAGGTTCGTTGAGCTATAGTGGGCGATAAGCGTAATGCCTTAAGGTTCGGAGAGCTATAGTGGGCGATAAGCGTAATGCCTTAAGGTTCGGTGAGCTATAGTGGGCGATAAGCGTAATGCCTTAAGGTTCGGAGAGCTATAGTGGGCGATAAGCGTAATGCATTAAGGTTCGGTGAGCTATAGTGGGCGATAAGCTTAATGCCTAAAAGATCGGAGAGCTATAGTGGGCGATAAGCTTAATGCCTTAAGGTTCGGTGAGCTATATTGGGCGATAAGCGTAATACCTTAAGGTTCGGAGAGCTATAGTGGGGGATAAGCTTAATGCCTAAAAGTTCGGAGAGCTATAGTGGGCGATAAGCTTAATGCCTTAAGGTTCGGAGAGCTATAGTGGGCGATAAGCGTAATGCCTTAAGGTTCGGAGAGCTATAGTGGGCGATAAGCTTAATGCCTAAAAGTTCGGAGAGCTATAGTGGGCGATAAGCTTAATGCCTTAAGGTTCGGAGAGCTATAGTGGGCGATAAGCGTAATGCCTTAAGGTTCGGTGAGCTATAGTGGGCGATAAGCGTAATGCCTTAAGGTTCGGAGAGCTATAGTGGGCGATAAGCGTAATGCCTTAAGGTTCGGAGAGCTATAGTGGGCGAGAAGCGTAATGCCTTAAGGTTCGGAGAACTATAGTGGGCGATAAGCTTAATGCCTAAAAGTTCGGAGAGCTATAGTGGGCGATAAGCTTAATGCCTTAAGGTTCGGTGAGCTATAGTGGGCGATAAGCGTAATGCCTTAAGGTTCGGAGAGCTATAGTGGGCGATAAGCTTAATGCCTAAAAGTTCGGAGAGCTATAGTGGGCGATAAGCTTAATGCCTTAAGGTTCGGTGAGCTATAGTGGGCGATAAGCGTAATGCCTTAAGGTTCGGAGAGCTATAGTGGGCGAGAAGCGTAATGCCTTAAGGTTCGGAGAACTATAGTGGGCGATAAGCTTAATGCCTAAATGTTCGGAGAGCTATAGTGGGCGATAAGCTTAATGCCTTAAGGTTCGGTGAGCTATAGTGGGCGATAAGCGTAATGCCTTAAGGATCGGAGAGCTATAGTGGGCGATAAGCTTAATGCCTAAAAGTTCGGAGAGCTATAGTGGGCGATAAGCTTAATGCCTTTAAGTTCGGTGAGCTATAGTGGGCGATAAGCGTAATGCCTTAAGGTTCGGAGAGCTATAGTGGGCGATAAGCGTAATGCCTTAAGGTTCGGAGAGCTTAAGTGGGCGATAAGCGTAATGCCTTAAGGTTCGGAGAGCTATAGTGGGCGATAAGCGTAATCCCTTAAGGTTCGGAGAGCTATAGTGGGCGATAAGCGTAATGCCTTAAAGTTCGGAGAGCTATAGTGGGCGATAAGCGTAATGCCTTAAGGTTCGGTGAGCTATAGTGGGCGATAAGCGTAATGCCTTAAGGTTCGGAGAGCTATAGTGGGCGATAAGCGTAATGCCTTAAGGTTCGGAGAGCTATAGTGGGCGATAAGCTTAATGCCTTAAGGTTCGTTGAGCTATAGTGGGCGATAAGCGTAATGCCTTAAGGTTCGGAGAGCTATAGTGGGCGATAAGCGTAATGCCTTAAGGTTCGGTGAGCTATAGTGGGCGATAAGCGTAATGCCTTAAGGTTCGGAGAGCTATAGTGGGCGATAAGCGTAATGCCTTAAGGTTCGGTGAGCTATAGTGGGCGATAAGCTTAATGCCTAAAAGATCGGAGAGCTATAGTGGGCGATAAGCTTAATGCCTTAAGGTTCGGTGAGCTATATTGGGCGATAAGCGTAATACCTTAAGGTTCGGAGAGCTATAGTGGGCGATAAGCTTAATGCCTAAAAGTTCGGAGAGCTATAGTGGGCGATAAGCTTAATGCCTTAAGGTTCGGAGAGCTATAGTGGGCGATAAGCGTAATGCCTTAAGGTTCGGAGAGCTATAGTGGGCGATAAGCTTAATGCCTAAAAGTTCGGAGAGCTATAGTGGGCGATAAGCTTAATGCCTTAAGGTTCGGAGAGCTATAGTGGGCGATAAGCGTAATGCCTTAAGGTTCGGTGAGCTATAGTGGGCGATAAGCGTAATGCCTTAAGGTTCGGAGAGCTATAGTGGGCGAGAAGCGTAATGCCTTAAGGTTCGGAGAACTATAGTGGGCGATAAGCTTAATGCCTAAAAGTTCGGAGAGCTATAGTGGGCGATAAGCTTAATGCCTTAAGGTTCGGTGAGCTATAGTGGGCGATAAGCGTAATGCCTTAAGGTTCGGAGAGCTATAGTGGGCGATAAGCTTAATGCCTAAAAGTTCGGAGAGCTATAGTGGGCGATAAGCTTAATGCCTTAAGGTTCGGTGAGCTATAGTGGGCGATAAGCGTAATGCCTTAAGGTTCGGAGAGCTATAGTGGGCGATAAGCTTAATGCCTAAAAGTTCGGAGAGCTATAGTGGGCAATAAGCTTAATGGCTTAAGGTTCGGTGAGCTATAGTGGGCGATAAGCGTAATGCCTTAAGGTTCGGAGAACTATAGTGGGCGATAAGCTTAATGCCTAAAAGTTCGGAGAGCTATAGTGGGCGATAAGCTTAATGCCTTAAGGTTCGGAGAGCTATAGTGGGCGATAAGCGTAATGCCTTAAGGTTCGGAGAGCTATAGTGGGCGATATGCGTAATGCCTTAAGGTTCGGTGAGCTATAGTGGGCGATAAGCGTAATGCCTTAAGGTTCGGAGAGCTATAGTGGGCGATAAGCATAATGCCTTAAGGTTCGGAGAGCTATAGTGGGCGATAAGCGTAATGCCTTAAGGTTCGGAGAACTATAGTGGGCGATAAGCTTAATCCCTAAATGTTCGGAGAGCTATAGTGGGCGATAAGCTTAATGCCTTAAGGTTCGGTGAGCTATAGTGGGCGATAAGCGTAATGCCTTAAGGTTTGGAGAGCTATAGTGGGCGATAAGCGTAATGCCTTAAGGTTCGGTGAGCTATAGTGGGCGATAAGCGTAATGCCTTAAGGTTTGGAGAGCTATAGTGGGCGATAAGCGTAATGCCTTAAGGTTCGGAGAGCTGTAGTGGGCGATAAGCTTAATGCCTTAAGGTTCGGAGAGCTATAGTGGGCGATAAGCGTAATGCCTTAAGGTTCGGAGAGCTATATTGGGCGATAAGCTTAATGCCTAAAAGTTCGGAGAGCTATAGTGGGCGATAAGCTTAATGCCTTAAGGTTCGGTGAGCTATAGTGGGCGATAAGCGTAATGCCTTAAGGTTCGGAGAGCTATAGTGGGCGATAAGCGTAATGCCTTAAGGTTCGGTGAGCTATAGTGGGCGATAAGCGTAATGCCTTAAGGTTCGGAGAGCTATAGTGGGCGATAAGCGTAATGCCTTAAGGTTCGGAGAGCTATAGTGGGCGATAAGCGTAATGCCTTAAGGTTCGGTGAGCTATAGTGGGCGATAAGCGTAATACTTTAAGGTTCGGAGAGCTATAGTGGGAGATAAGCGTAATGCCTTAAGGTTCGGAGAGCTATAGTGGGCGATAAGCGTAATGCCTTAAGGTTCGGAGAACTATAGTGGGCGATAAGCTTAATGCCTAAAAGTTCGGAGAGCTATAGTGGGCGATAAGCTAATGCCTTAATGTTCGGTGAGCTATATTGGGCGATAAGCGTAATGCCTTAAGGTTCGGAGAGCTATAGTGGGCGATAAGCTTAATGCCTAAAAGTTCGGAGAGCTATAGTGGGCGATAAGCTTAATGCCTTAAGGTTCGGTGAGCTATAGTGGGCGATAAGCGTAATGCCTTAAGGTTCGGAGAGCTATAGTGGGCGATAAGCTTAATGCCTAAAAGTTCGGAGAGCTATAGTGGGCGATAAGCTTAATGCCTTAAGGTTCGGTGAGCTATAGTGGGCGATAAGCGTAATGCCTTAAGGTTCGGAGAACTATAGTGGGCGATAAGCTTAATGCCTAAAAGTTCGGAGAGCTATAGTGGGCGATAAGCTTAATGCCTTAAGGTTCGGAGAGCTATAGTGGGCGATAAGCGTAATGCCTTAAGGTTCGGAGAGCTATAGTGGGCGATAAGCGTAATGCCTTAAGGTTCGGTGAGCTATAGTGGGCGATAAGCGTAATGCCTTAAGGTTCGGAGAGCTATAGTGGGCGATAAGCGTAATGCCTTAAGGTTCGGAGAGCTTAAGTGGGCGATAAGCGTAATGCCTTAAGGTTCGGAGAGCTATAGTGGGCGATAAGCGTAATCCCTTAAGGTTCGGAGAGCTATAGTGGGCGATAAGCGTAATGCCTTAAAGTTCGGAGAGCTATAGTGGGCGATAAGCTTAATGCCTAAAAGTTCGGAGAGCTATAGCGGGCGATAAGCTTAATGCCTTAATGTTCGGTGAGCTATAGTGGGCGATAAGCGTAATGCCTTAAGGTTCGGAGAGCTATAGTGGGCGATAAGCTTAATGCCTAAAAGTTCGGAGAGCTATAGTGGGCGATAAGCTTAATGCCTTAAGGTTCGGTGAGCTATAGTGGGCGATAAGCGTAATGCCTTAAGGTTCGGAGAGCTATAGTGGGCGATAAGCTTAATGCCTAAAAGTTCGGAGAGCTATAGTGGGCGATAAGCTTAATGCCTTAAGGTTCGGTGAGCTATAGTGGGCGATAAGCGTAATGCCTTAAGGTTCGGAGAACTATAGTGGGCGATAAGCTTAATGCCTAAAAGTTCGGAGAGCTATAGTGGGCGATAAGCTTAATGCCTTAAGGTTCGGAGAGCTATAGTGGGCGATAAGCGTAATGCCTTAAGGTTCGGAGAGCTATAGTGGGCGATAAGCGTAATGCCTTAAGGTTCGGTGAGCTATAGTGGGCGATAAGCGTAATGCCTTAAGGTTCGGAGAGCTATAGTGGGCGATAAGCGTAATGCCTTAAGGTTCGGAGAGCTATAGTGGGCGATAAGCGTAATGCCTTAAGGTTCGGAGAACTATAGTGGGCGATAAGCTTAATGCCTAAATGTTCGGAGAGCTATAGCGGGCGATAAGCTTAATGCCTTAAGGTTCTGTGAGCTATAGTGGGCGATAAGCGTAATGCCTTAAGGTTCGGAGAGCTATAGTGGGCGATAAGCTTAATGCCTAAAAGTTCGGAGAGCTATAGTGTTCGATAAGCTTAATGCCTTAAGGTTCGGTGAGCTATAGTGGGCGATAAGCGTAATGCCTTAAGGTTCGGAGAACTATAGTGGGCGATAAGCTTAATGCCTAAAAGTTCGGAGAGCTATAGTGGGCGATAAGCTTAATGCCTTAAGGTTCTTAGAGCTATAGTGGGCGATAAGCGTAATGCCTTAAGGTTCGGAGAGCTATAGTGGGCGATAAGCGTAATGCCTTAAGGTTCGGTGAGCTATAGTGGGCGATAAGCGTAATGCCTTAAGGTTCGGAGAGCTATAGTGGGCGATAAGCGTAATGCCTTAAGGTTCAGTGAGCTATAGTGGGCGATAAGCTTAATGCCTTAAGGTTCGGTGAGCTATAGTGGGCGATAAGCGTAATGCCTTAAGGTTCGGAGAGCTATAGTGGGCGATAAGCTTAATGCCTAAAAGTTCGGAGAGCTATATTGGGCGATAAGCGTAATGCCTTAAGGTTCGGAGAGCTTAAGTGGGCGATAAGCGTAATGCCTTAAGGTTCGGAGAGCTATAGTGGGCGATAAGCGTAATGCCTTAAGGTTCGGAGAGCTATAGTGGGCGATAAGCGTAATGCCTTAAAGTTCGGAGAGCTATAGTGGGCGATAAGCGTAATGCCTTAAGGTTCGGTGAGCTATAGTGGGCGATAAGCGTAATGCCTTAAGGTTCGGAGAGCTATAGTGGGCGATAAGCGTAATGCCTTAAGGTTCGGTGAGCTATAGTGGGCGATAAGCGTAATGCCTTAAGGTTCGGAGAGCTATAGTGGGCGATAAGCGTAATGCCTTAAGGTTCGGAGAGCTATAGTGGGCGATAAGCTTAATGCCTTAAGGTTCGTTGAGCTATAGTGGGCGATAAGCGTAATGCCTTAAGGTTCGGAGAGCTATAGTGGGCGATAAGCGTAATGCCTTAAGGTTCGGTGAGCTATAGTGGGCGATAAGCGTAATGCCTTAAGGTTCGGAGAGCTATAGTGGGCGATAAGCGTAATGCCTTAAGGTTCGGTGAGCTATAGTGGGCGATAAGCTTAATGCCTAAAAGATCGGAGAGCTATAGTGGGCGATAAGCTTAATGCCTTAAGGTTCGGTGAGCTATATTGGGCGATAAGCGTAATACCTTAAGGTTCGGAGAGCTATAGTGGGGGATAAGCTTAATGCCTAAAAGTTCGGAGAGCTATAGTGGGCGATAAGCTTAATGCCTTAAGGTTCGGAGAGCTATAGTGGGCGATAAGCGTAATGCCTTAAGGTTCGGAGAGCTATAGTGGGCGATAAGCTTAATGCCTAAAAGTTTGGAGAGCTATAGTGGGCGATAAGCTTAATGCCTTAAGGTTCGGAGAGCTATAGTGGGCGATAAGCGTAATGCCTTAAGGTTCGGTGAGCTATAGTGGGCGATAAGCGTAATGCCTTAAGGTTCGGTGAGCTATAGTGGGCGATAAGCGTAATGCCTTAAGGTTCGGAGAGCTATAGTGGGCGATAAGCTTAATGCCTAAAAGTTCGGAGAGCTATAGTGGGCGATAAGCTTAATGCCTTAAGGTTCGGTGAGCTATAGTGGGCGATAAGCGTAATGCCTTAAGGTTCGGAGAACTATAGTGGGCGATAAGCTTAATGCCTAAAAGTTCGGAGAGCTATAGTGGGCGATAAGCTTAATGCCTTAAGGTTCGGAGAGCTATAGTGGGCGATAAGCGTAATGCCTTAAGGTTCGGAGAGCTATAGTGGGCGATAAGCGTAATGCCTTAAGGTTCGGTGAGCTATAGTGGGCGATAAGCGTAATGCCTTAAGGTTCGGAGAGCTATAGTGGGCGATAAGCGTAATGCCTTAAGGTTCGGTGAGCTATAGTGGGCGATAAGCTTAATGCCTTAAGGTTCGGTGAGCTATAGTGGGCGATAAGCGTAATGCCTTAAGGTTCGGAGAGCTATGGTGGGCGATAAGCTTAATGCCTAAAAGTTCGGAGAGCTATATTGGGCGATAAGCTTAATGCCTTAAGGTTCGGTGAGCTATAGTGGGCGATAAGCGTAATGCCTTAAGGTTCGGAGAGCTATAGTGGGCGATAAGCTTAATGCCTAAAAGTTCGGAGAGCTATAGTGGGCGATAAGCTTAATGCCTTAAGGTTCGGTGAGCTATAGTGGGCGATAAGCGTAATGCCTTAAGGTTCGGAGAACTATAGTGGGCGATAAGCTTAATGCCTAAAAGTTCGGAGAGCTATAGTGGGCGATAAGCTTTATGCCTTAAGGTTCGGTGAGCTATAGTGGGCGATAAGCGTAATGCCTTAAGGTTCGGAGAGCTATAGTGGGCGATAAGCTTAATGCCTAAAAGTTCGGAGAGCTATAGTGGGCGATAAGCTTAATGCCTTAAGGTTCGGTGAGCTATAGTGGGCGATAAGCGTAATGCCTTAAGGTTCGGAGAGCTATAGTGGGCGATAAGCTTAATGCCTAAAAGTTCGGAGAGCTATAGTGGGCGATAAGCTTAATGCCTTAAGGTTCGGTGAGCTATAGTGGGCGATAAGCGTAATGCCTTAAGGTTCGGAGAGCTATAGTGGGCGATAAGCGTAATGCCTTAAGGTTCGGAGAGCTTAAGTGGGCGATAAGCGTAATGCCTTAAGGTTCGGAGAGCTATAGTGGGCGATAAGCGTAATGCCTTAAGGTTCGGAGAGCTATAGTGGGCGATAAGCGTAATGCCTTAAGGTTCGGTGAGCTATAGTGGGCGATAAGCGTAATGCCTTAAGGTTCGGAGAGCTATAGTGGGCGATAAGCGTAATGCCTTAAGGTTCGGAGAGCTATAGTGGGCGATAAGCTTAATGCCTTAAGGTTCGTTGAGCTATAGTGGGCGATAAGCGTAATGCCTTAAGGTTCGGAGAGCTATAGTGTGCGATAAGCGTAATGCCTTAAGGTTCGGTGAGCTATAGTGGGCGATAAGCGTAATGCCTTAAGGTTCGGAGAGCTATAGTGGGCGATAAGCGTAATGCCTTAAGGTTCGGTGAGCTATAGTGGGCGATAAGCTTAATGCCTAAAAGATCGGAGAGCTATAGTGGGCGATAAGCTTAATGCCTTAAGGTTCGGTGAGCTATATTGGGCGATAAGCGTAATACCTTAAGGTTCGGAGAGCTATAGTGGGGGATAAGCTTAATGCCTAAAAGTTCGGAGAGCTATAGTGGGCAATAAGCTTAATGCCTTAAGGTTCGGAGAGCTATAGTGGGCGATAAGCGTAATGCCTTAAGGTTCGGAGAGCTATAGTGGGCGATAAGCTTAATGCCTAAAAGTTCGGAGAGCTATAGTGGGCGATAAGCTTAATGCCTTAAGGTTCGGAGAGCTATAGTGGGCGATAAGCGTAATGCCTTAAGGTTCGGTGAGCTATAGTGGGCGATAAGCGTAATGCCTTAAGGTTCGGAGAGCTATAGTGGGCGATAAGCGTAATGCCTTAAGGTTCGGAGAGCTATAGTGGGCGAGAAGCGTAATGCCTTAAGGTTCGGAGAACTATAGTGGGCGATAAGCTTAATGCCTAAAAGTTCGGAGAGCTATAGTGGGCGATAAGCTTAATGCCTTAAGGTTCGGTGAGCTATAGTGGGCGATAAGCGTAATGCCTTAAGGTTCGGAGAGCTATAGTGGGCGATAAGCTTAATGCCTAAAAGTTCGGAGAGCTATAGTGGGCGATAAGCTTAATGCCTTAAGGTTCGGTGAGCTATAGTGGGCGATAAGCGTAATGCCTTAAGGTTCGGAGAGCTATAGTGGGCGAGAAGCGTAATGCCTTAAGGTTCGGAGAACTATAGTGGGCGATAAGCTTAATGCCTAAATGTTCGGAGAGCTATAGTGGGCGATAAGCTTAATGCCTTAAGGTTCGGTGAGCTATAGTGGGCGATAAGCGTAATGCCTTAAGGTTCGGAGAGCTATAGTGGGCGATAAGCATAATGCCTAAAAGTTCGGAGAGCTATAGTGGGCGATAAGCTTAATGCCTTTAGGTTCGGTGAGCTATAGTGGGCGATAAGCGTAATGCCTTAAGGTTCGGAGAGCTATAGTGGGCGATAAGCGTAATGCCTTAAGGTTCGGAGAGCTTAAGTGGGCGATAAGCGTAATGCCTTAAGGTTCGGAGAGCTATAGTGGGCGATAAGCGTAATCCCTTAAGGTTCGGAGAGCTATAGTGGGCGATAAGCGTAATGCCTTAAAGTTCGGAGAGCTATAGTGGGCGATAAGCGTAATGCCTTAAGGTTCGGTGAGCTATAGTGGGCGATAAGCGTAATGCCTTAAGGTTCGGAGAGCTATAGTGGGCGATAAGCGTAATGCCTTAAGGTTCGGAGAGCTATAGTGGGCGATAAGCTTAATGCCTTAAGGTTCGTTGAGCTATAGTGGGCGATAAGCGTAATGCCTTAAGGTTCGGAGAGCTATAGTGGGCGATAAGCGTAATGCCTTAAGGTTCGGTGAGCTATAGTGGGCGATAAGCGTAATGCCTTAAGGTTCGGAGAGCTATAGTGGGCGATAAGCGTAATGCCTTAAGGTTCGGTGAGCTATAGTGGGCGATAAGCTTAATGCCTAAAAGATCGGAGAGCTATAGTGGGCGATAAGCTTAATGCCTTAAGGTTCGGTGAGCTATATTGGGCGATAAGCGTAATTCCTTAAGGTTCGGAGAGCTATAGTGGGCGATAAGCTTAATGCCTAAAAGTTCGGAGAGCTATAGTGGGCGATAAGCTTAATGCCTTAAGGTTCGGAGAGCTATAGTGGGCGATAAGCGTAATGCCTTAAGGTTCGGAGAGCTATAGTGGGCGATAAGCTTAATGCCTAAAAGTTCGGAGAGCTATAGTGGGCGATAAGCTTAATGCCTTAAGGTTCGGAGAGCTATAGTGGGCGATAAGCGTAATGCCTTAAGGTTCGGTGAGCTATAGTGGGCGATAAGCGTAATGCCTTAAGGTTCGGAGAGCTATAGTGGGCGAGAAGCGTAATGCCTTAAGGTTCGGAGAACTATAGTGGGCGATAAGCTTAATGCCTAAAAGTTCGGAGAGCTATAGTGGGCGATAAGCTTAATGCCTTAAGGTTCGGTGAGCTATAGTGGGCGATAAGCGTAATGCCTTAAGGTTCGGAGAGCTATAGTGGGCGATAAGCTTAATGCCTAAAAGTTCGGAGAGCTATAGTGGGCGATAAGCTTAATGCCTTAAGGTTCGGTGAGCTATAGTGGGCGATAAGCGTAATGCCTTAAGGTTCGGAGAGCTATAGTGGGCGATAAGCTTAATGCCTAAAAGTTCGGAGAGCTATAGTGGGCAATAAGCTTAATGGCTTAAGGTTCGGTGAGCTATAGTGGGCGATAAGCGTAATGCCTTAAGGTTCGGAGAACTATAGTGGGCGATAAGCTTAATGCCTAAAAGTTCGGAGAGCTATAGTGGGCGATAAGCTTAATGCCTTAAGGTTCGGAGAGCTATAGTGGGCGATAAGCGTAATGCCTTAAGGTTCGGAGAGCTATAGTGGGCGATAAGCGTAATGCCTTAAGGTTCGGTGAGCTATAGTGGGCGATAAGCGTAATGCCTTAAGGTTCGGAGAGCTATAGTGGGCGATAAGCATAATGCCTTAAGGTTCGGAGAGCTATAGTGGGCGATAAGCGTAATGCCTTAAGGTTCGGAGAACTATAGTGGGCGATAAGCTTAATGCCTAAATGTTCGGAGAGCTATAGTGGGCGATAAGCTTAATGCCTTAAGGTTCGGTGAGCTATAGTGGGCGATAAGCGTAATGCCTTAAGGTTTGGAGAGCTATAGTGGGCGATAAGCGTAATGCCTTAAGGTTCGGTGAGCTATAGTGGGCGATAAGCGTAATGCCTTAAGGTTCGGAGAGCTATAGTGGGCGATAAGCGTAATGCCTTAAGGTTCGGAGAGCTGTAGTGGGCGATAAGCTTAATGCCTTAAGGTTCGGAGAGCTATAGTGGGCGATAAGCGTAATGCCTTAAGGTTCGGAGAGCTATATTGGGCGATAAGCTTAATGCCTAAAAGTTCGGAGAGCTATAGTGGGCGATAAGCTTAATGCCTTAAGGTTCGGTGAGCTATAGTGATCGATAAGCGTAATGCCTTAAGGTTCGGAGAGCTATAGTGGGCGATAAGCGTAATGCCTTAAGGTTCGGTGAGCTATAGTGGGCGATAAGCGTAATGCCTTAAGGTTCGGAGAGCTATAGTGGGCGATAAGCGTAATGCCTTAAGGTTCGGAGAGCTATAGTGGGCGATAAGCGTAATGCCTTAAGGTTCGGTGAGCTATAGTGGGCGATAAGCGTAATGCTTTAAGGTTCGGAGAGCTATAGTGGGAGATAAGCGTAATGCCTTAAGGTTCGGAGAGCTATAGTGGGCGATAAGCGTAATGCCTTAAGGTTCGGAGAACTATAGTGGGCGATAAGCTTAATGCCTAAAAGTTCGGAGAGCTATAGTGGGCGATAAGCTAATGCCTTAATGTTCGGTGAGCTATATTGGGCGATAAGCGTAATGCCTTAAGGTTCGGAGAGCTATAGTGGGCGATAAGCTTAATGCCTAAAAGTTCGGAGAGCTATAGTGGGCGATAAGCTTAATGCCTTAAGGTTCGGTGAGCTATAGTGGGCGATAAGCGTAATGCCTTAAGGTTCGGAGAGCTATAGTGGGCGATAAGCTTAATGCCTAAAAGTTCGGTGAGCTATAGTGGGCGATAAGCTTAATGCCTTAAGGTTCGGTGAGCTATAGTGGGCGATAAGCGTAATGCCTTAAGGTTCGGAGAACTATAGTGGGCGATAAGCTTAATGCCTAAAAGTTCGGAGAGCTATAGTGGGCGATAAGCTTAATGCCTTAAGGTTCGGAGAGCTATAGTGGGCGATAAGCGTAATGCCTTAAGGTTCGGAGAGCTATAGTGGGCGATAAGCGTAATGCCTTAAGGTTCGGTGAGCTATAGTGGGCGATAAGCGTAATGCCTTAAGGTTCGGAGAGCTATAGTGGGCGATAAGCGTAATGCCTTAAGGTTCGGAGAGCTTAAGTGGGCGATAAGCGTAATGCCTTAAGGTTCGGAGAGCTATAGTGGGCGATAAGCGTAATCCCTTAAGGTTCGGAGAGCTATAGTGGGCGATAAGCGTAATGCCTTAAAGTTCGGAGAGCTATAGTGGGCGATAAGCGTAATGCCTTAAGGTTCGGTGAGCTATAGTGGGCGATAAGCGTAATGCCTTAAGGTTCGGAGAGCTATAGTGGGCGATAAGCGTAATGCCTTAAGGTTCGGAGAGCTATAGTGGGCGATAAGCTTAATGCCTTAAGGTTCGTTGAGCTATAGTGGGCGATAAGCGTAATGCCTTAAGGTTCGGAGAGCTATAGTGGGCGATAAGCGTAATGCCTTAAGGTTCGGTGAGCTATAGTGGGCGATAAGCTTAATGCCTAAAAGATCGGAGAGCTATAGTGGGCGATAAGCTTAATGCCTTAAGGTTCGGTGAGCTATATTGGGCGATAAGCGTAATACTTTAAGGTTCGGAGAGCTATAGTGGGCGATAAGCTTAATGCCTAAAAGTTCGGAGAGCTATAGTGGGCGATAAGCTTAATGCCTTAAGGTTCGGAGAGCTATAGTGGGCGATAAGCGTAATGCCTTAAGGTTCGGAGAGCTATAGTGGGCGATAAGCTTAATGCCTAAAAGTTCGGAGAGCTATAGTGGGCGATAAGCTTAATGCCTTAAGGTTCGGAGAGCTATAGTGGGCGATAAGCGTAATGCCTTAAGGTTCGGTGAGCTATAGTGGGCGATAAGCGTAATGCCTTAAGGTTCGGAGAGCTATAGTGGGCGAGAAGCGTAATGCCTTAAGGTTCGGAGAACTATAGTGGGCGATAAGCTTAATGCCTAAAAGTTCGGAGAGCTATAGTGGGCGATAAGCTTAATGCCTTAAGGTTCGGTGAGCTATAGTGGGCGATAAGCGTAATGCCTTAAGGTTCGGAGAGCTATAGTGGGCGATAAGCTTAATGCCTAAAAGTTCGGAGAGCTATAGTGGGCGATAAGCTTAATGCCTTAAGGTTCGGTGAGCTATAGTGGGCGATAAGCGTAATGCCTTAAGGTTCGGAGAGCTATAGTGGGCGATAAGCTTAATGCCTAAAAGTTCGGAGAGCTATAGTGGGCAATAAGCTTAATGGCTTAAGGTTCGGTGAGCTATAGTGGGCGATAAGCGTAATGCCTTAAGGTTCGGTGAGCTATAGTGGGCGATAAGCGTAATGCCTTAAGGTTCGGAGAGCTATAGTGGGCGATAAGCATAATGCCTTAAGGTTCGGAGAGCTATAGTGGGCGATAAGCGTAATGCCTTAAGGTTCGGAGAACTATAGTGGGCGATAAGCTTAATGCCTAAATGTTCGGAGAGCTATAGTGGGCGATAAGCTTAATGCCTTAAGGTTCGGTGAGCTATAGTGGGCGATAAGCGTAATGCCTTAAGGTTTGGAGAGCTATAGTGGGCGATAAGCGTAATGCCTTAAGGTTCGGTGAGCTATAGTGGGCGATAAGCGTAATGCCTTAAGGTTCGGAGAGCTATAGTGGGCGATAAGCGTAATGCCTTAAGGTTCGGAGAGCTATAGTGGGCGATAAGCTTAATGCCTTAAGGTTCGGAGAGCTATAGTGGGCGATAAGCGTAATGCCTTAAGGTTCGGAGAGCTATATTGGGCGATAAGCTTAATGCCTAAAAGTTCGGAGAGCTATAGTGGGCGATAAGCTTAATGCCTTAAGGTTCGGTGAGCTATAGTGGGCGATAAGCGTAATGCCTTAAGGTTCGGAGAGCTATAGTGGGCGATAAGCGTAATGCCTTAAGGTTCGGTGAGCTATAGTGGGCGATAAGCGTAATGCCTTAAGGTTCGGAGAGCTATAGTGGGCGATAAGCGTAATGCCTTAAGGTTCGGAGAGCTATAGTGGGCGATAAGCGTAATGCCTTAAGGTTCGGTGAGCTATAGTGGGCGATAAGCGTAATGCTTCAAGGTTCGGAGAGCTATAGTGGGAGATAAGCGTAATGCCTTAAGGTTCGGAGAGCTATAGTGGGCGATAAGCGTAATGCCTTAAGGTTCGGAGAACTATAGTGGGCGATAAGCTTAATGCCTAAAAGTTCGGAGAGCTATAGTGGGCGATAAGCTAATGCCTTAATGTTCGGTGAGCTATATTGGGCGATAAGCGTAATGCCTTAAGGTTCGGAGAGCTATAGTGGGCGATAAGCTTAATGCCTAAAAGTTCGGAGAGCTATAGTGGGCGATAAGCTTAATGCCTTAAGGTTCGGTGAGCTATAGTGGGCGATAAGCGTAATGCCTTAAGGTTCGGAGAGCTATAGTGGGCGATAAGCTTAATGCCTAAAAGTTCGGAGAGCTATAGTGGGCGATAAGCTTAATGCCTTAAGGTTCGGTGAGCTATAGTGGGCGATAAGCGTAATGCCTTAAGGTTCGGAGAACTATAGTGGGCGATAAGCTTAATGCCTAAAAGTTCGGAGAGCTATAGTGGGCGATAAGCTTAATGCCTTAAGGTTCGGAGAGCTATAGTGGGCGATAAGCGTAATGCCTTAAGGTTCGGAGAGCTATAGTGGGCGATAAGCGTAATGCCTTAAGGTTCGGTGAGCTATAGTGGGCGATAAGCGTAATGCCTTAAGGTTCGGAGAGCTATAGTGGGCGATAAGCGTAATGCCTTAAGGTTCGGAGAGCTTAAGTGGGCGATAAGCGTAATGCCTTAAGGTTCGGAGAGCTATAGTGGGCGATAAGCGTAATCCCTTAAGGTTCGGAGAGCTATAGTGGGCGATAAGCGTAATGCCTTAAAGTTCGGAGAGCTATAGTGGGCGATAAGCGTAATGCCTTAAGGTTCGGTGAGCTATAGTGGGCGATAAGCGTAATGCCTTAAGGTTCGGAGAGCTATAGTGGGCGATAAGCGTAATGCCTTAAGGTTCGGAGAGCTATATTGGGCGATAAGCTTAATGCCTTAAGGTTCGGAGAGCTATAGTGGGCGATAAGCGTAATGCCTTAAGGTTCGGAGAGCTATAGTGGGCGATAAGCGTAATGCCTTAAGGTTCGGTGAGCTATAGTGGGCGATAAGCGTAATGCCTTAAGGTTCGGAGAGCTATAGTGGGCGATAAGCGTAATGCCTTAAGGTTCGATGAGCTATAGTGGGCGATAAGCTTAATGCCTAAAAGATCGGAGAGCTATAGTGGGCGATAAGCTTAATGCCTTAAGGTTCGGTGAGCTATATTGGGCGATAAGCGTAATACCTTAAGGTTCGGAGAGCTATAGTGGGCGATAAGCTTAATGCCTAAAAGTTCGGAGAGCTATAGTGGGCGATAAGCTTAATGCCTTAAGGTTCGGAGAGCTATAGTGGGCGATAAGCGTAATGCCTTAAGGTTCGGAGAGCTATAGTGGGCGATAAGCTTAATGCCTAAAAGTTCGGAGAGCTATAGTGGGCGATAAGCTTAATGCCTTAAGGTTCGGAGAGCTATAGTGGGCGATAAGCGTAATGCCTCAAGGTTCGGTGAGCTATAGTGGGCGATAAGCGTAATGCCTTAAGGTTCGGAGAGCTATAGTGGGCGAGAAGCGTAATGCCTTAAGGTTCGGAGAACTATAGTGGGCGATAAGCTTAATGCCTAAAAGTTCGGAGAGCTATAGTGGGCGATAAGCTTAATGCCTTAAGGTTCGGTGAGCTATAGTGGGCGATAAGCGTAATGCCTTAAGGTTCGGAGAGCTATAGTGGGCGATAAGCTTAATGCCTAAAAGTTCGGAGAGCTATAGTGGGCGATAAGCTTAATGCCTTAAGGTTCGGTGAGCTATAGTGGGCGATAAGCGTAATGCCTTAAGGTTCGGAGAGCTATAGTGGGCGATAAGCTTAATGCCTAAAAGTTCGGAGAGATATAGTGGGCAATAAGCTTAATGGCTTAAGGTTCGGTGAGCTATAGTGGGCGATAAGCGTAATGCCTTAAGGTTCGGAGAGCTATAGTGGGCGATAAGCTTAATGCCTAAAAGTTCGGAGAGCTATAGTGGGCGATAAGCTTAATGCCTTAAGGTTCGGAGAGCTATAGTGGGCGATAAGCGTAATGCCTTAAGGTTCGGAGAGCTATAGTGGGCGATAAGCTTAATGCCTAAAAGTTCGGAGAGCTATAGTGGGCGATAAGCTTAATGCCTTAAGGTTCGGAGAGCTATAGTGGGCGATAAGCGTAATGCCTAAAAGTTCGGTGAGCTATAGTGGGCGATAAGCGTAATGCCTTAAGGTTCGGAGAACTATAGTGGGCGATAAGCGTAATGCCTTAAGGTTCGGAGAGCTATAGTGGGCGAGAAGCGTAATGCCTTAAGGTTCGGAGAACTATAGTGGGCGATAAGCTTAATGCCTAAAAGTTCGGAGAGCTATAGTGGGCGATAAGCTTAATGCCTTAAGGTTCGGTGAGCTATAGTGGGCGATAAGCGTAATGCCTTAAGGTTCGGAGAGCTATAGTGGGCGATAAGCTTAATGCCTAAAAGTTCGGAGAGCTATAGTGGGCGATAAGCTTAATGCCTTAAGGTTCGGTGAGCTATAGTGGGCGATAAGCGTAATGCCTTAAGGTTCGGAGAGCTATAGTGGGCGAGAAGCGTAATGCCTTAAGGTTCGGAGAACTATAGTGGGCGATAAGCTTAATGCCTAAATGTTCGGAGAGCTATAGTGGGCGATAAGCTTAATGCCTTAAGGTTCGGTGAGCTATAGTGGGCGATAAGCGTAATGCCTTAAGGTTCGGAGAGCTATAGTGGGCGATAAGCTTAATGCCTAAAAGTTCGGAGAGCTATAGTGGGCGATAAGCTTAATGCCTTTAGGTTCGGTGAGCTATAGTGGGCGATAAGCGTAATGCCTTAAGGTTCGGAGAGCTATAATGGGCGATAAGCGTAATGCCTTAAGGTTCGGAGAGCTTAAGTGGGCGATAAGCGTAATGCCTTAAGGTTCGGAGAGCTATAGTGGGCGATAAGCGTAATCCCTTAAGGTTCGGAGAGCTATAGTGGGCGATAAGCGTAATGCCTTAAAGTTCGGAGAGCTATAGTGGGCGATAAGCGTAATGCCTTAAGGTTCGGTGAGCTATAGTGGGCGATAAGCGTAATGCCTTAAGGTTCGGAGAGCTATAGTGGGCGATAAGCGTAATGCCTTAAGGTTCGGAGAGCTATAGTGGGCGATAAGCTTAATGCCTTAAGGTTCGTTGAGCTATAGTGGGCGATAAGCGTAATGCCTTAAGGTTCGGAGAGCTATAGTGGGCGATAAGCGTAATGCCTTAAGGTTCGGTGAGCTATAGTGGGCGATAAGCGTAATGCCTTAAGGTTCGGAGAGCTATAGTGGGCGATAAGCGTAATGCCTTAAGGTTCGGTGAGCTATAGTGGGCGATAAGCTTAATGCCTAAAAGATCGGAGAGCTATAGTGGGCGATAAGCTTAATGCCTTAAGGTTCGGTGAGCTATATTGGGCGATAAGCGTAATACCTTAAGGTTCGGAGAGCTATAGTGGGCGATAAGCTTAATGCCTAAAAGTTCGGAGAGCTATAGTGGGCGATAAGCTTAATGCCTTAAGGTTCGGAGAGCTATAGTGGGCGATAAGCGTAATGCCTTAAGGTTCGGAGAGCTATAGTGGGCGATAAGCTTAATGCCTAAAAGTTCGGAGAGCTATAGTGGGCGATAAGCTTAATGCCTTAAGGTTCGGAGAGCTATAGTGGGCGATAAGCGTAATGCCTTAAGGTTCGGTGAGCTATAGTGGGCGATAAGCGTAATGCCTTAAGGTTCGGAGAGCTATAGTGGGCGAGAAGCGTAATGCCTTAAGGTTCGGAGAACTATAGTGGGCGATAAGCTTAATGCCTAAAAGTTCGGAGAGCTATAGTGGGCGATAAGCTTAATGCCTTAAGGTTCGGTGAGCTATAGTGGGCGATAAGCGTAATGCCTTAAGGTTCGGAGAGCTATAGTGGGCGATAAGCTTAATGCCTAAAAGTTCGGAGAGCTATAGTGGGCGATAAGCTTAATGCCTTAAGGTTCGGTGAGCTATAGTGGGCGATAAGCGTAATGCCTTAAGGTTCGGAGAGCTATAGTGGGCGATAAGCTTAATGCCTAAAAGTTCGGAGAGCTATAGTGGGCAATAAGCTTAATGGCTTAAGGTTCGGTGAGCTATAGTGGGCGATAAGCGTAATGCCTTAAGGTTCGGAGAACTATAGTGGGCGATAAGCTTAATGCCTAAAAGTTCGGAGAGCTATAGTGGGCGATAAGCTTAATGCCTTAAGGTTCGGAGAGCTATAGTGGGCGATAAGCGTAATGCCTTAAGGTTCGGAGAGCTATAGTGGGCGATAAGCGTAATGCCTTAAGGTTCGGTGAGCTATAGTGGGCGATAAGCGTAATGCCTTAAGGTTCGGAGAGCTATAGTGGGCGATAAGCATAATGCCTTAAGGTTCGGAGAGCTATAGTGGGCGATAAGCGTAATGCCTTAAGGTTCGGAGAACTATAGTGGGCGATAAGCTTAATGCCTAAATGTTCGGAGAGCTATATTGGGCGATAAGCTTAATGCCTTAAGGTTCGGTGAGCTATAGTGGGCGATAAGCGTAATGCCTTAAGGTTTGGAGAGCTATAGTGGGCGATAAGCGTAATGCCTTAAGGTTCGGTGAGCTATAGTGGGCGATAAGCGTAATGCCTTAAGGTTCGGAGAGCTATAGTGGGCGATAAGCGTAATGCCTTAAGGTTCGGAGAGCTGTAGTGGGCGATAAGCTTAATGCCTTAAGGTTCGGAGAGCTATAGTGGGCGATAAGCGTAATGCCTTAAGGTTCGGAGAGCTATATTGGGCGATAAGCTTAATGCCTAAAAGTTCGGAGAGCTATAGTGGGCGATAAGCTTAATGCCTTAAGGTTCGGTGAGCTATAGTGGGCGATAAGCGTAATGCCTTAAGGTTCGGAGAGCTATAGTGGGCGATAAGCGTAATGCCTTAAGGTTCGGTGAGCTATAGTGGGCGATAAGCGTAATGCCTTAAGGTTCGGAGAGCTATAGTGGGCGATAAGCGTAATGCCTTAAGGTTCGGAGAGCTATAGTGGGCGATAAGCGTAATGCCTTAAGGTTCGGTGAGCTATAGTGGGCGATAAGCGTAATGCTTTAAGGTTCGGAGAGCTATAGTGGGAGATAAGCGTAATGCCTTAAGGTTCGGAGAGCTATAGTGGGCGATAAGCGTAATGCCTTAAGGTTCGGAGAACTATAGTGGGCGATAAGCTTAATGCCTAAAAGTTCGGAGAGCTATAGTGGGCGATAAGCTAATGCCTTAATGTTCGGTGAGCTATATTGGGCGATAAGCGTAATGCCTTAAGGTTCGGAGAGCTATAGTGGGCGATAAGCTTAATGCCTAAAAGTTCGGAGAGCTATAGTAAGCGATAAGCTTAATGCCTTAAGGTTCGGTGAGCTATAGTGGGCGATAAGCGTAATGCCTTAAGGTTCGGAGAGCTATAGTGGGCGATAAGCTTAATGCCTAAAAGTTCGGAGAGCTATAGTGGGCGATAAGCTTAATGCCTTAAGGTTCGGTGAGCTATAGTGGGCGATAAGCGTAATGCCTTAAGGTTCGGAGAACTATAGTGGGCGATAAGCTTAATGCCTAAAAGTTCGGAGAGCTATAGTGGGCGATAAGCTTAATGCCTTAAGGTTCGGAGAGCTATAGTGGGCGATAAGCGTAATGCCTTAAGGTTCGGAGAGCTATAGTGGGCGATAAGCGTAATGCCTTAAGGTTCGGTGAGCTATAGTGGGCGATAAGCGTAATGCCTTAAGGTTCGGAGAGCTATAGTGGGCGATAAGCGTAATGCCTTAAGGTTCGGAGAGCTTAAGTGGGCGATAAGCGTAATGCCTTAAGGTTCGGAGAGCTATAGTGGGCGATAAGCGTAATCCCTTAAGGTTCGGAGAGCTATAGTGGGCGATAAGCGTAATGCCTTAAAGTTCGGAGAGCTATAGTGGGCGATAAGCGTAATGCCTTAAGGTTCGGTGAGCTATAGTGGGCGATAAGCGTAATGCCTTAAGGTTCGGAGAGCTATAGTGGGCGATAAGCGTAATGCCTTAAGGTTCGGAGAGCTATAGTGGGCGATAAGCTTAATGCCTTAAGGTTCGTTGAGCTATAGTGGGCGATAAGCGTAATGCCTTAAGGTTCGGAGAGCTATAGTGGGCGATAAGCGTAATGCCTTAAGGTTCGGTGAGCTATAGTGGGCGATAAGCGTAATGCCTTAAGGTTCGGTGAGCTATAGTGGGCGATAAGCTTAATGCCTAAAAGATCGGAGAGCTATAGTGGGCGATAAGCTTAATGCCTTAAGGTTCGGTGAGCTATATTGGGCGATAAGCGTAATACTTTAAGGTTCGGAGAGCTATAGTGGGCGATAAGCTTAATGCCTAAAAGTTCGGAGAGCTATAGTGGGCGATAAGCTTAATGCCTTAAGGTTCGGAGAGCTATAGTGGGCGATAAGCGTAATGCCTTAAGGTTCGGAGAGCTATAGTGGGCGATAAGCTTAATGCCTAAAAGTTCGGAGAGCTATAGTGGGCGATAAGCTTAATGCCTTAAGGTTCGGAGAGCTATAGTGGGCGATAAGCGTAATGCCTTAAGGTTCGGTGAGCTATAGTGGGCGATAAGCTTAATGCCTTAAGGTTCGGAGAGCTATAGTGGGCGAGAAGCGTAATGCCTTAAGGTTCGGAGAACTATAGTGGGCGATAAGCTTAATGCCTAAAAGTTCGGAGAGCTATAGTGGGCGATAAGCTTAATGCCTTAAGGTTCGGTGAGCTATAGTGGGCGATAAGCGTAATGCCTTAAGGTTCGGAGAGCTATAGTGGGCGATAAGCTTAATGCCTAAAAGTTCGGAGAGCTATAGTGGGCGATAAGCTTAATGCCTTAAGGTTCGGTGAGCTATAGTGGGCGATAAGCGTAATGCCTTAAGGTTCGGAGAGCTATAGTGGGCGATAAGCTTAATGCCTAAAAGTTCGGAGAGCTATAGTGGGCAATAAGCTTAATGGCTTAAGGTTCGGTGAGCTATAGTGGGCGATAAGCGTAATGCCTTAAGGTTCGGTGAGCTATAGTGGGCGATAAGCGTAATGCCTTAAGGTTCGGAGAGCTATAGTGGGCGATAAGCATAATGCCTTAAGGTTCGGAGAGCTATAGTGGGCGATAAGCGTAATGCCTTAAGGTTCGGAGAACTATAGTGGGCGATAAGCTTAATGCCTAAATGTTCGGAGAGCTATAGTGGGCGATAAGCTTAATGCCTTAAGGTTCGGTGAGCTATAGTGGGCGATAAGCGTAATGCCTTAAGGTTTGGAGAGCTATAGTGGGCGATAAGCGTAATGCCTTAAGGTTCGGTGAGCTATAGTGGGCGATAAGCGTAATGCCTTAAGGTTCGGAGAGCTATAGTGGGCGATAAGCGTAATGCCTTAAGGTTCGGAGAGCTATAGTGGGCGATAAGCTTAATGCCTTAAGGTTCGGAGAGCTATAGTGGGCGATAAGCGTAATGCCTTAAGGTTCGGAGAGCTATATTGGGCGATAAGCTTAATGCCTAAAAGTTCGGAGAGCTATAGTGGGCGATAAGCTTAATGCCTTAAGGTTCGGTGAGCTATAGTGGGCGATAAGCGTAATGCCTTAAGGTTCGGAGAGCTATAGTGGGCGATAAGCGTAATGCCTTAAGGTTCGGTGAGCTATAGTGGGCGATAAGCGTAATGCCTTAAGGTTCGGAGAGCTATAGTGGGCGATAAGCGTAATGCCTTAAGGTTCGGAGAGCTATAGTGGGCGATAAGCGTAATGCCTTAAGGTTCGGTGAGCTATAGTGGGCGATAAGCGTAATGCTTTAAGGTTCGGAGAGCTATAGTGGGAGATAAGCGTAATGCCTTAAGGTTCGGAGAGCTATAGTGGGCGATAAGCGTAATGCCTTAAGGTTCGGAGAACTATAGTGGGCGATAAGCTTAATGCCTAAAAGTTCGGAGAGCTATAGTGGGCGATAAGCTAATGCCTTAATGTTCGGTGAGCTATATTGGGCGATAAGCGTAATGCCTTAAGGTTCGGAGAGCTATAGTGGGCGATAAGCTTAATGCCTAAAAGTTCGGAGAGCTATAGTGGGCGATAAGCTTAATGCCTTAAGGTTCGGTGAGCTATAGTGGGCGATAAGCGTAATGCCTTAAGGTTCGGAGAGCTATAGTGGGCGATAAGCTTAATGCCTAAAAGTTCGGAGAGCTATAGTGGGCGATAAGCTTAATGCCTTAAGGTTCGGTGAGCTATAGTGGGCGATAAGCGTAATGCCTTAAGGTTCGGAGAACTATAGTGGGCGATAAGCTTAATGCCTAAAAGTTCGGAGAGCTATAGTGGGCGATAAGCTTAATGCCTTAAGGTTCGGAGAGCTATAGTGGGCGATAAGCGTAATGCCTTAAGGTTCGGAGAGCTATAGTGGGCGATAAGCGTAATGCCTTAAGGTTCGGTGAGCTATAGTGGGCGATAAGCGTAATGCCTTAAGGTTCGGAGAGCTATAGTGGGCGATAAGCGTAATGCCTTAAGGTTCGGAGAGCTTAAGTGGGCGATAAGCGTAATGCCTTAAGGTTCGGAGAGCTATAGTGGGCGATAAGCGTAATCCCTTAAGGTTCGGAGAGCTATAGTGGGCGATAAGCGTAATGCCTTAAAGTTCGGAGAGCTATAGTGGGCGATAAGCGTAATGCCTTAAGGTTCGGTGAGCTATAGTGGGCGATAAGCGTAATGCCTTAAGGTTCGGAGAGCTATAGTGGGCGATAAGCGTAATGCCTTAAGGTTCGGAGAGCTATAGTGGGCGATAAGCTTAATGCCTTAAGGTTCGGAGAGCTATAGTGGGCGATAAGCGTAATGCCTTAAGGTTCGGAGAGCTATAGTGGGCGATAAGCGTAATGCCTTAAGGTTCGGTGAGCTATAGTGGGCGATAAGCGTAATGCCTTAAGGTTCGGAGAGCTATAGTGGGCGATAAGCGTAATGCCTTAAGGTTCGGTGAGCTATAGTGGGCGATAAGCTTAATGCCTAAAAGATCGGAGAGCTATAGTGGGCGATAAGCTTAATGCCTTAAGGTTCGGTGAGCTATATTGGGCGATAAGCGTAATACCTTAAGGTTCGGAGAGCTATAGTGGGCGATAAGCTTAATGCCTAAAAGTTCGGAGAGCTATAGTGGGCGATAAGCTTAATGCCTTAAGGTTCGGAGAGCTATAGTGGGCGATAAGCGTAATGCCTTAAGGTTCGGAGAGCTATAGTGGGCGATAAGCTTAATGCCTAAAAGTTCGGAGAGCTATAGTGGGCGATAAGCTTAATGCCTTAAGGTTCGGAGAGCTATAGTGGGCGATAAGCGTAATGCCTTAAGGTTCGGTGAGCTATAGTGGGCGATAAGCGTAATGCCTTAAGGTTCGGAGAGCTATAGTGGGCGAGAAGCGTAATGCCTTAAGGTTCGGAGAACTATAGTGGGCGATAAGCTTAATGCCTAAAAGTTCGGAGAGCTATAATGGGCGATAAGCTTAATGCCTTAAGGTTCGGTGAGCTATAGTGGGCGATAAGCGTAATGCCTTAAGGTTCGGAGAGCTATAGTGGGCGATAAGCTTAATGCCTAAAAGTTCGGAGAGCTATAGTGGGCGATAAGCTTAATGCCTTAAGGTTCGGTGAGCTATAGTGGGCGATAAGCGTAATGCCTTAAGGTTCGGAGAGCTATAGTGGGCGATAAGCTTAATGCCTAAAAGTTCGGAGAGCTATAGTGGGCAATAAGCTTAATGGCTTAAGGTTCGGTGAGCTATAGTGGGCGATAAGCGTAATGCCTTAAGGTTCGGAGAACTATAGTGGGCGATAAGCTTAATGCCTAAAAGTTCGGAGAGCTATAGTGGGCGATAAGCTTAATGCCTTAAGGTTCGGAGAGCTATAGTGGGCGATAAGCGTAATGCCTTAAGGTTCGGAGAGCTATAGTGGGCGATAAGCGTAATGCCCTAAGGTTCGGTGAGCTATAGTGGGCGATAAGCGTAATGCCTTAAGGTTCGGAGAGCTATAGTGGGCGATAAGCATAATGCCTTAAGGTTCGGAGAGCTATAGTGGGCGATAAGCGTAATGCCTTAAGGTTCGGAGAACTATAGTGGGCGATAAGCTTAATGCCTAAATGTTCGGAGAGCTATAGTGGGCGATAAGCTTAATGCCTTAAGGTTCGGTGAGCTATAGTGGGCGATAAGCGTAATGCCTTAAGGTTTGGAGAGCTATAGTGGGCGATAAGCGTAATGCCTTAAGGTTCGGTGAGCTATAGTGGGCGATAAGCGTAATGCCTTAAGGTTCGGAGAGCTATAGTGGGCGATAAGCGTAATGCCTTAAGGTTCGGAGAGCTATAGTGGGCGATAAGCTTAATGCCTTAAGGTTCGGAGAGCTATAGTGGGCGATAAGCGTAATGCCTTAAGGTTCGGAGAGCTATATTGGGCGATAAGCTTAATGCCTAAAAGTTCGGAGAGCTATAGTGGGCGATAAGCTTAATGCCTTAAGGTTCGGTGAGCTATAGTGGGCGATAAGCGTAATGCCTTAAGGTTCGGAGAGCTATAGTGGGCGATAAGCGTAATGCCTTAAGGTTCGGAGAGCTATAGTGGGCGATAAGCGTAATGCCTTAAGGTTCGGTGAGCTATAGTGGGCGATAAGCGTAATGCTTTAAGGTTCGGAGAGCTATAGTGGGAGATAAGCGTAATGCCTTAAGGTTCGGAGAGCTATAGTGGGCGATAAGCGTAATGCCTTAAGGTTCGGAGAACTATAGTGGGCGATAAGCTTAATGCCTAAAAGTTCGGAGAGCTATAGTGGGCGATAAGCTAATGCCTTAATGTTCGGTGAGCTATATTGGGCGATAAGCGTAATGCCTTAAGGTTCGGAGAGCTATAGTGGGCGATAAGCTTAATGCCTAAAAGTTCGGAGAGCTATAGTGGGCGATAAGCTTAATGCCTTAAGGTTCGGTGAGCTATAGTGGGCGATAAGCGTAATGCCTTAAGGTTCGGAGAGCTATAGTGGGCGATAAGCTTAATGCCTAAAAGTTCGGAGAGCTATAGTGGGCGATAAGCTTAATGCCTTAAGGTTCGGTGAGCTATAGTGGGCGATAAGCGTAATGCCTTAAGGTTCGGAGAACTATAGTGGGCGATAAGCTTAATGCCTAAAAGTTCGGAGAGCTATAGTGGGCGATAAGCTTAATGCCTTAAGGTTCGGAGAGCTATAGTGGGCGATAAGCGTAATGCCTTAAGGTTCGGAGAGCTATAGTGGGCGATAAGCGTAATGCCTTAAGGTTCGGTGAGCTATAGTGGGCGATAAGCGTAATGCCTTAAGGTTCGGAGAGCTATAGTGGGCGATAAGCGTAATGCCTTAAGGTTCGGAGAGCTATAGTGGGCGATAAGCGTAATGCCTTAAGGTTCGGAGAACTATAGTGGGCGATAAGCTTAATGCCTAAAAGTTCGGAGAGCTATAGTGGGCGATAAGCTTAATGCCTTAAGGTTCGGTGAGCTATACTGGGCGATAAGCGTAATGCCTTAAGGTTCGGAGAACTATAGTGGGCGATAAGCTTAATGCCTAAAAGTTCGGAGAGCTATAGTGGGCGATAAGCTTAATGCCTTAAGGTTCGGAGAGCTATAGTGGGCGATAAGCGTAATGCCTTAAGGTTCGGAGAGCTATAGTGGGCGATAAGCGTAATGCCTTAAGGTTCGGTGAGCTATAGTGGGCGATAAGCGTAATGCCTTAAGGTTCGGAGAGCTATAGTGGGCGATAAGCGTAATGCCTTAAGGTTCGGTGAGCTATAGTGGGCGATAAGCTTAATGCCTTAAGGTTCGGAGAGCTATAGTGGGCGATAAGCGTAATGCCTTAAGGTTCGGAGAGCTATAGTGGGCGATAAGCTTAATGCCTAAAAGTTCGGAGAGCTATATTGGGCGATAAGCTTAATGCCTTAAGGTTCGGTGAGCTATAGTGGGCGATAAGCGTAATGCCTTAAGGTTCGGAGAGCTATAGTGGGCGATAAGCTTAATGCCTAAAAGTTCGGAGAGCTATAGTGGGCGATAAGCTTAATGCCTTAAGGTTCGGTGAGCTATAGTGGGCGATAAGCGTAATGCCTTAAGGTTCGGAGAACTATAGTGGGCGATAAGCTTAATGCCTAAAAGTTCGGAGAGCTATAGTGGGCGATAAGCTTAATGCCTTAAGGTTCGGTGAGCTATAGTGGGCGATAAGCGTAATGCCTTAAGGTTCGGAGAGCTATAGTGGGCGATAAGCTTAATGCCTAAAAGTTCGGAGAGCTATAGTGGGCGATAAGCTTAATGCCTTAAGGTTCGGTGAGCTATAGTGGGCGATAAGCGTAATGCCTTAAGGTTCGGAGAGCTATAGTGGGCGATAAGCTTAATGCCTAAAAGTTCGGAGAGCTATAGTGGGCGATAAGCTTAATGCCTTAAATTTCGGTGAGCTATAGTGGGCGATAAGCGTAATGCCTTAAGGTTCGGAGAGCTATAGTGGGCGATAAGCGTAATGCCTTAAGGTTCGGAGAGCTTAAGTGGGCGATAAGCGTAATGCCTTAAGGTTCGGAGAGCTATAGTGGGCGATAAGCGTAATGCCTTAAGGTTCGGAGAGCTATAGTGGGCGATAAGCGTAATGCCTTAAAGTTCGGAGAGCTATAGTGGGCGATAAGCGTAATGCCTTAAGGTTCGGTGAGCTATAGTGGGCGATAAGCGTAATGCCTTAAGGTTCGGAGAGCTATAGTGGGCGATAAGCGTAATGCCTTAAGGTTCGGTGAGCTATAGTGGGCGATAAGCGTAATGCCTTAAGGTTCGGAGAGCTATAGTGGGCGATAAGCGTAATGCCTTAAGGTTCGGAGAGCTATAGTGGGCGAGAAGCGTAATGCCTTAAGGTTCGGAGAACTATAGTGGGCGATAAGCTTAATGCCTAAAAGTTCGGAGAGCTATAGTGGGCGATAAGCTTAATGCCTTAAGGTTCGGAGAGCTATAGTGGGCGATAAGCGTAATGCCTTAAGGTTCGGAGAGCTATAGTGGGAGATAAGCTTAATGCCTAAAAGTTCGGAGAGCTATAGTGGGCGATAAGCTTAATGCCTTAAGGTTCGGTGAGCTATAGTGGGCGATAAGCGTAATGCCTTAAGGTTCGGAGAGCTATAGTGGGCGAGAAGCGTAATGCCTTAAGGTTCGGAGAACTATAGTGGGCGATAAGCTTAATGCCTAAAAGTTCGGAGAGCTATAGTGGGCGATAAGCTTAATGCCTTAAGGTTCGGAGAGCTATAGTGGGCGATAAGCGTAATGCCTTAAGGTTCGGAGAGCTATAGTGGGCGATAAGCGTAATGCCTTAAGGTTCGGTGAGCTATAGTGGGCGATAAGCGTAATGCCTTAAGGTTCGGAGAGCTATAGTGGGCGATAAGCATAATGCCTTAAGGTTCGGAGAGCTATAGTGGGCGATAAGCGTAATGCCTTAAGGTTCGGAGAACTATAGTGGGCGATAAGCTTAATGCCTAAATGTTCGGAGAGCTATAGTGGGCGATAAGCTTAATGCCTTAAGGTTCGGTGAGCTATAGTGGGCGATAAGCGTAATGCCTTAAGGTTTGGAGAGCTATAGTGGGCGATAATTGTAATGCCTTAAGGTTCGGTGAGCTATAGTGGGCGATAAGCGTAATGCCTTAAGGTTCGGAGAGCTAGAGTGGGCGATAAGCGTAATGCCTTAAGGTTCGGAGAGCTATAGTGGGCGATAAGCTTAATGCCTTAAGGTTCGGAGAGCTATAGTGGGCGATAAGCGTAATGCCTTAAGGTTCGGAGAGCTATAGTGGGCGATAAGCTTAATGCCTAAAAGTTCGGAGAGCTATAGTGGGCGATAAGCTTAATGCCTTAAGGTTCGGTGAGCTATAGTGGGCGATAAGCATAATGCCTTAAGGTTCGGAGAGCTATAGTGGGCGATAAGCTTAATGCCTAAAAGTTCGGAGAGCTATAGTGGGCGATAAGCTTAATGCCTTAATGTTCGGTGAGCTATAGTGGGCGATAAGCGTAATGCCTTAAGGTTCGGAGAACTATAGTGGGCGATAAGCTTAATGCCTAAAAGTTCGGAGAGCTATAGTGGGCGATAAGCTTAATGCCTTAAGGTTCGGTGAGCTATAGTGGGCGATAAGCGTAATGCCTTAAGGTTCGGAGAGCTATAGTGGGCGATAAGCTTAATGCCTAAAAGTTCGGAGAGCTATAGTGGGCGATAAGCTTAATGCCTTAAGGTTCGGTGAGCTATAGTGGGCAATAAGCGTAATGCCTTAAGGTTCGGAGAGCTATAGTGGGCGATAAGCTTAATGCCTAAAAGTTCGGAGAGCTATAGTGGGCGATAAGCTTAATGCCTTAAGGTTCGGAGAGCTATAGTGGGCGATAAGCGTAATGCCTTAAGGTTCGGAGAGCTATAGTGGGCGATAAGCGTAATGCCTTAAGGTTCGGTGAGCTATAGTGGGCGATAAGCGTAATGCCTTAAGGTTCGGAGAGCTATAGTGGGCGATAAGCGTAATGCCTTAAGGTTCGGAGAGCTATAGTGGGCGATAAGCGTAATGCCTTAAGGTTCGGAGAACTATAGTGGGCGATAAGCTTAATGCCTAAAAGTTCGGAGAGCTATAGTGGGCGATAAGCTTAATGCCTTAAGGTTCGGTGAGCTATAGTGGGCGATAAGCGTAATGCCTTAAGGTTCGGAGAACTATAGTGGGCGATAAGCTTAATGCCTAAAAGTTCGGAGAGCTATAGTGGGCGATAAGCTTAATGCCTTAAGGTTCGGAGAGCTATAGTGGGCGATAAGCGTAATGCCTTAAGGTTCGGAGAGCTATAGTGGGCGATAAGCGTAATGCCTTAAGGTTCGGTGAGCTATAGTGGGCGATAAGCGTAATGCCTTAAGGTTCGGAGAGCTATAGTGGGCGATAAGCGTAATGCCTTAAGGTTCGGTGAGCTATAGTGGGCGATAAGCTTAATGCCTTAAGGTTCGGTGAGCTATAGTGGGCGATAAGCGTAATGCCTTAAGGTTCGGAGAGCTATAGTGGGCGATAAGCTTAATGCCTAAAAGTTCGGAGAGCTATATTGGGCGATAAGCTTAATGCCTTAAGGTTCGGTGAGCTATAGTGGGCGATAAGCGTAATGCCTTAAGGTTCGGAGAGCTATAGTGGGCGATAAGCTTAATGCCTAAAAGTTCGGAGAGCTATAGTGGGCGATAAGCTTAATGCCTTAAGGTTCGGTGAGCTATAGTGGGCGATAAGCGTAATGCCTTAAGGTTCGGAGAACTATAGTGGGCGATAAGCTTAATGCCTAAAAGTTCGGAGAGCTATAGTGGGCGATAAGCTTAATGCCTTAAGGTTCGGTGAGCTATAGTGGGCGATAAGCGTAATGCCTTAAGGTTCGGAGAGCTATAGTGGGCGATAAGCTTAATGCCTAAAAGTTCGGAGAGCTATAGTGGGCGATAAGCTTAATGCCTTAAGGTTCGGTGAGCTATAGTGGGCGATAAGCGTAATGCCTTAAGGTTCGGAGAGCTATAGTGGGCGATAAGCTTAATGCCTAAAAGTTCGGAGAGCTATAGTGGGCGATAAGCTTAATGCCTTAAGGTTCGGTGAGCTATAGTGGGCGATAAGCGTAATGCCTTAAGGTTCGGAGAGCTATAGTGGGCGATAAGCGTAATGCCTTAAGGTTCGGAGAGCTTAAGTGGGCGATAAGCGTAATGCCTTAAGGTTCGGAGAGCTATAGTGGGCGATAAGCTTAATGCCTAAAAGTTCGGAGAGCTATAGTGGGCGATAAGCTTAATGCCTAAAAGTTCGGAGAGCTATAGTGGGCGATAAGCTTAATGCCTTAAGGTTCGGTGAGCTATAGTGGGCGATAAGCATAATGCCTTAAGGTTCGGAGAGCTATAGTGGGCGATAAGCTTAATGCCTTAAGGTTCGTTGAGCTATAGTGGGCGATAAGCGTAATGCCTTAAGGTTCGGAGAGCTATAGTGGGCGATAAGCGTAATGCCTTAAGGTTTTGTGAGCTATAGTGGGCGATAAGCGTAATGCCTTAAGGTTCGGAGAGCTATAGTGGGCGATAAGCGTAATGCCTTAAGGTTCGGTGAGCTATAGTGGGCGATAAGCTTAATGCCTAAAAGATCGGAGAGCTATAGTGGGCGATAAGCTTAATGCCTTAAGGTTCGGTGAGCTATATTGGGCGATAAGCGTAATACCTTAAGGTTCGGAGAGCTATAGTGGGGGATAAGCTTAATGCCTAAAAGTTCGGAGAGCTATAGTGGGCGATAAGCTTAATGCCTTAAGGTTCGGAGAGCTATAGTGGGCGATAAGCGTAATGCCTTAAGGTTCGGAGAGCTATAGTGGGCGATAAGCTTAATGCCTAAAAGTTCGGAGAGCTATAGTGGGCGATAAGCTTAATGCCTTAAGGTTCGGAGAGCTATAGTGGGCGATAAGCTTAATGCCTTAAGGTTCGGTGAGCTATAGTGGGCGATAAGCGTAATGCCTTAAGGTTCGGAGAGCTATAGTGGGCGATAAGCGTAATGCCTTAAGGTTCGGAGAGCTATAGTGGGCGAGAAGCGTAATGCCTTAAGGTTCGGAGAACTATAATGGGCGATAAGCTTAATGCCTAAAAGTTCGGAGAGCTATAGTGGGCGATAAGCTTAATGCCTTAAGGTTCGGTGAGCTATAGTGGGCGATAAGCGTAATGCCTTAAGGTTCGGAGAGCTATAGTGGGAGATAAGCTTAATGCCTAAAAGTTCGGAGAGCTATAGTGGGCGATAAGCTTAATGCCTTAAGGTTCGGTGAGCTATAGTGGGCGATAAGCATAATGCCTTAAGGTTCGGAGAGCTATAGTGGGCGATAAGCGTAATGCCTTAAGGTTCGGAGAACTATAGTGGGCGATAAGCTTAATGCCAAAATGTTCGGAGAGCTATAGTGGGCGATAAGCTTAATGCCTTAAGGTTCGGTGAGCTATAGTGGGCGATAAGCGTAATGCCTTAAGGTTTGGAGAGCTATAGTGGGCGATAAGCGTAATGCCTTAAGGTTCGGTGAGCTATAGTGGGCGATAAGCGTAATGCCTTAAGGTTCGGAGAGCTAGAGTGGGCGATAAGCGTAATGCCTTAAGGTTCGGAGAGCTATAGTGGGCGATAAGCTTAATGCCTTAAGGTTCGGAGAGCTATAGTGGGCGATAAGCGTAATGCCTTAAGGTTCGGAGAGCTATGGTGGGCGATAAGCTTAATGCCTAAAAGTTCGGAGAGCTATAGTGGGCGATAAGCTTAATGCCTTAAGGTTCGGTGAGCTATAGTGGGCGATAAGCATAATGCCTTAAGGTTCGGAGAGCTATAGTGGGCGATAAGCTTAATGCCTAAAAGTTCGGAGAGCTATAGTGGGCGATAAGCTTAATGCCTTAAGGTTCGGTGAGCTATAGTGGGCGATATGCGTAATGCCTTAAGGTTCGGAGAACTATAGTGGGCGATAAGCTTAATGCCTAAAAGTTCGGAGAGCTATAGTGGGCGATAAGCTTAATGCCTTAAGGTTCGGTGAGCTATAGTGGGCGATAAGCGTAATGCCTTAAGGTTCGGAGAGCTATAGTGGGCGATAAGCTTAATGCCTAAAAGTTCGGAGAGCTATAGTGGGCGATAAGCTTAATGCCTTAAGGTTCGGTGAGCTATAGTGGGCGATAAGCGTAATGCCTTAAGGTTCGGAGAGCTATAGTGGGCGATAAGCTTAATGCCTAAAAGTTCGGAGAGCTATAGTGGGCGATAAGCTTAATGCCTTAAGGTTCGGAGAGCTATAGTGGGCGATAAGCGTAATGCCTTAAGGTTCGGAGAGCTATAGTGGGCGATAAGCGTAATGCCTTAAGGTTCGGTGAGCTATAGTGGGCGATAAGCGTAATGCCTTAAGGTTCGGAGAGCTATAGTGGGCGATAAGCGTAATGCCTTAAGGTTCGGAGAGCTATAGTGGGCGATAAGCGTAATGCCTTAAGGTTCGGAGAACTATAGTGGGCGATAAGCTTAATGCCTAAAAGTTCGGAGAGCTATAGTGGGCGATAAGCTTAATGCCTTAAGGTTCGGTGAGCTATAGTGGGCGATAAGCGTAATGCCTTAAGGTTCGGAGAACTATAGTGGGCGATAAGCTTAATGCCTAAAAGTTCGGAGAGCTATAGTGGGCGATAAGCTTAATGCCTTAAGGTTCGGAGAGCTATAGTGGGCGATAAGCGTAATGCCTTAAGGTTCGGAGAGCTATAGTGGGCGATAAGCGTAATGCCTTAAGGTTCGGTGAGCTATAGTGGGCGATAAGCGTAATGCCTTAAGGTTCGGAGAGCTATAGTGGGCGATAAGCGTAATGCCTTAAGGTTCGGTGAGCTATAGTGGGCGATAAGCTTAATGCCTTAAGGTTCGGTGAGCTATAGTGGGCGATAAGCGTAATGCCTTAAGGTTCGGAGAGCTATAGTGGGCGATAAGCTTAATGCCTAAAAGTTCGGAGAGCTATATTGGGCGATAAGCTTAATGCCTTAAGGTTCGGTGAGCTATAGTGGGCGATAAGCGTAATGCCTTAAGGTTCGGAGAGCTATAGTGGGCGATAAGCTTAATGCCTAAAAGTTCGGAGAGCTATAGTGGGCGATAAGCTTAATGCCTTAAGGTTCGGTGAGCTATAGTGGGCGATAAGCGTAATGCCTTAAGGTTCGGAGAACTATAGTGGGCGATAAGCTTAATGCCTAAAAGTTCGGAGAGCTATAGTGGGCGATAAGCTTAATGCCTTAAGGTTCGGTGAGCTATAGTGGGCGATAAGCGTAATGCCTTAAGGTTCGGAGAGCTATAGTGGGCGATAAGCTTAATGCCTAAAAGTTCGGAGAGCTATAGTGGGCGATAAGCTTAATGCCTTAAGGTTCGGTGAGCTATAGTGGGCGATAAGCGTAATGCCTTAAGGTTCGGAGAGCTATAGTGGGCGATAAGCTTAATGCCCGAAAGTTCGGAGAGCTATAGTGGGCGATAAGCTTAATGCCTTAAGGTTCGGTGAGCTATAGTGGGCGATAAGCGTAATGCCTTAAGGTTCGGAGAGCTATAGTGGGCGATAAGCGTAATGCCTTAAGGTTCGGAGAGCTTAAGTGGGCGATAAGCGTAATGCCTTAAGGTTCGGAGAGCTATAGTGGGCGATAAGCTTAATGCCTAAAAGTTCGGAGAGCTATAGTGGGCGATAAGCTTAATGCCTAAAAGTTCGGAGAGCTATAGTGGGCGATAAGCTTAATGCCTTAAGGTTCGGTGAGCTATAGTGGGCGATAAGCATAATGCCTTAAGGTTCGGAGAGCTATAGTGGGCGATAAGCTTAATGCCTAAAAGTTCGGAGAGCTATAGTGGGCGATAAGCTTAATGCCTTAAATTTCCGTGAGCTATAGTGGGCGATAAGCGTAATGCCTTAAGGTTCGGAGAACTATAGTGGGCGATAAGCTTAATGCCTAAAAGTTCGGAGAGCTATAGTGGGCGATAAGCTTAATGCCTTAAGGTTCGGTGAGCTATAGTGGGCGATAAGCGTAATGCCTTAAGGTTCGGAGAGCTATAGTGGGCGATAAGCTTAATGCCTAAAAGTTCGGAGAGCTATAGTGGGCGATAAGCTTAATGCCTTAAGGTTCGGTGAGCTATAGTGGGCGATAAGCGTAATGCCTTAAGGTTCGGAGAGCTATAGTGGGCGATAAGCTTAATGCCTAAAAGTTCGGAGAGCTATAGTGGGCGATAAGCTTAATGCCTTAAGGTTCGGAGAGCTATAGTGGGCGATAAGCGTAATGCCTTAAGGTTCGGAGAGCTATAGTGGGCGATAAGCGTAATGCCTTAAGGTTCGGTGAGCTATAGTGGGCGATAAGCGTAATGCCTTAAGGTTCGGAGAGCTATAGTGGGCGATAAGCGTAATGCCTTAAGGTTCGGAGAGCTATAGTGGGCGATAAGCGTAATGCCTTAAGGTTCGGAGAACTATAGTGGGCGATAAGCTTAATGCCTAAAAGTTCGGAGAGCTATAGTGGGCGATAAGCTTAATGCCTTAAGGTTCGGTGAGCTATAGTGGGCGATAAGCGTAATGCCTTAAGGTTCGGAGAACTATAGTGGGCGATAAGCTTAATGCCTAAAAGTTCGTAGAGCTATAGTGGGCGATAAGCTTAATGCCTTAAGGTTCGGAGAGCTATAGTGGGCGATAAGCGTAATGCCTTAAGGTTCGGAGAGCTATAGTGGGCGATAAGCGTAATGCCTTAAGGTTCGGTGAGCTATAGTGGGCGATAAGCGTAATGCCTTAAGGTTCGGAGAGCTATAGTGGGCGATAAGCGTAATGCCTTAAGGTTCGGTGAGCTATAGTGGGCGATAAGCTTAATGCCTTAAGGTTCGGTGAGCTATAGTGGGCGATAAGCGTAATGCCTTAAGGTCCGGAGAGCTATAGTGGGCGATAAGCTTAATGCCTAAAAGTTCGGAGAGCTATATTGGGCGATAAGCTTAATGCCTTAAGGTTCGGTGAGCTATAGTGGGCGATAAGCGTAATGCCTTAAGGTTCGGAGAGCTATAGTGGGCGATAAGCTTAATGCCTAAAAGTTCGGAGAGCTATAGTGGGCGATAAGCTTAATGCCTTAAGGTTCGGTGAGCTATAGTGGGCGATAAGCGTAATGCCTTAAGGTTCGGAGAACTATAGTGGGCGATAAGCTTAATGCCTAAAAGTTCGGAGAGCTATAGTGGGCGATAAGCTTAATGCCTTAAGGTTCGGTGAGCTATAGTGGGCGATAAGCGTAATGCCTTAAGGTTCGGAGAGCTATAGTGGGCGATAAGCTTAATGCCTAAAAGTTCGGAGAGCTATAGTGGGCGATAAGCTTAATGCCTTAAGGTTCGGTGAGCTATAGTGGGCGATAAGCGTAATGCCTTAAGGTTCGGAGAGCTATAGTGGGCGATAAGCTTAATGCCTAAAAGTTCGGAGAGCTATAGTGGGCGATAAGCTTAATGCCTTAAGGTTCGGTGAGCTATAGTGGGGGATAAGCGTAATGCCTTAAGGTTCGGAGAGCTATAGTGGGCGATAAGCGTAATGCCTTAAGGTTCGGAGAGCTTAAGTGGGCGATAAGCGTAATGCCTTAAGGTTCGGAGAGCTATAGTGGGCGATAAGCGTAATGCCTTAAGGTTCGGAGAGCTATAGTGGGCGATAAGCGTAATGCCTTAAAGTTCGGAGAGCTATAGTGGGCGATAAGCGTAATGCCTTAAGGTTCGGTGAGCTATAGTGGGCGATAAGCGTAATGCCTTAAGGTTCGGAGAGCTATAGTGGGCGATAAGCGTAATGCCTTAAGGTTCGGTGAGCTATAGTAGGCGATAAGCGTAATGCCTTAAGGTTCGGAGAGCTATAGTGGGCGATAAGCGTAATGCCTTAAGGTTCGGAGAGCTATAGTGGGCGATAAGCTTAATGCCTTAAGGTTCGTTGAGCTATAGTGGGCGATAAGCGTAATGCCTTAAGGTTCGGAGAGCTATAGTGGGCGATAAGCGTAATGCCTTAAGGTTCGGTGAGCTATAGTGGGCGATAAGCGTAATGCCTTAAGGTTCGGAGAGCTATAGTGGGCGATAAGCGTAATGCCTTAAGGTTCGGTGAGCTATAGTGGGCGATAAGCTTAATGCCTAAAAGATCGGAGAGCTATAGTGGGCGATAAGCTTAATGCCTTAAGGTTCGGTGAGCTATATTGGGCGATAAGCGTAATACCTTAAGGTTCGGAGAGCTATAGTGGGGGATAAGCTTAATGCCTAAAAGTTCGGAGAGCTATAGTGGGCGATAAGCTTAATGCCTTAAGGTTCGGAGAGCTATAGTGGGCGATAAGCGTAATGCCTTAAGGTTCGGAGAGCTATAGTGGGCGATAAGCTTAATGCCTAAAAGTTCGGAGAGCTATAGTGGGCGATAAGCTTAATGCCTTAAGGTTCGGAGAGCTATAGTGGGCGATAAGCGTAATGCCTTAAGGTTCGGTGAGCTATAGTGGGCGATAAGCGTAATGCCTTAAGGTTCGGAGAGCTATAGTGGGCGATAAGCGTAATGCCTTAAGGTTCGGAGAGCTATAGTGGGCGAGAAGCGTAATGCCTTAAGGTTCGGAGAACTATAATGGGCGATAAGCTTAATGCCTAAAAGTTCGGAGAGCTATAGTGGGCGATAAGCTTAATGCCTTAAGGTTCGGTGAGCTATAGTGGGCGATAAGCGTAATGCCTTAAGGTTCGGAGAGCTATAGTGGGCGATAAGCTTAATGCCTAAAAGTTCGGAGAGCTATAGTGGGCGATAAGCTTAATGCCTTAAGGTTCGGTGAGCTATAGTGGGCGATAAGCGTAATGCCTTAAGGCTCGGAGAGCTATAGTGGGCGAGAAGCGTAATGCCTTAAGGTTCGGAGAACTATAGTGGGCGATAAGCTTAATGCCTAAAAGTTCGGAGAGCTATAGTGGGCGATAAGCTTAATGCCTTAAGGTTCGGAGAGCTATAGTGGGCGATAAGCGTAATGCCTTAAGGTTCGGAGAGCTATAGTGGGCGATAAGCGTAATGCCTTAAGGTTCGGTGAGCTATAGTGGGCGATAAGCGTAATGCCTTAAGGTTCGGAGAGCTATAGTGGGCGATAAGCATAATGCCTTAAGGTTCGGAGAGCTATAGTGGGCGATAAGCGTAATGCCTTAAGGTTCGGAGAACTATAGTGGGCGATAAGCTTAATGCCTAAATGTTCGGAGAGGTATAGTGGGCGATAAGCTTAATGCCTTAAGGTTCGGTGAGCTATAGTGGGCGATAAGCGTAATGCCTTAAGGTTTGGAGAGCTATAGTGGGCGATAAGCGTAATGCCTTAAGGTTCGGTGAGCTATAGTGGGCGATAAGCGTAATGCCTTAAGGTTCGGAGAGCTATAGTGGGCGATAAGCGTAATGCCTTAAGGTTCGGAGAGCTATAGTGGGCGATAAGCTTAATGCCTTAAGGTTCGGAGAGCTATAGTGGGCGATAAGCGTAATGCCTTAAGGTTCGGAGAGCTATAGTGGGCGATAAGCTTAATGCCTAAAAGTTCGGAGAGCTATAGTGGGCGATAAGCTTAATGCCTTAAGGTTCGGTGAGCTATAGTGGGCGATAAGCATAATGCCTTAAGGTTCGGAGAGTTATAGTGGGCGATAAGCGTAATGCCTTAAGGTTCGGTGAGCTATAGTGGGCGATAAGCGTAATGCCTTAAGGTTCGGAGAGCTATAGTGGGCGATAAGCGTAATGCCTTAAGGTTCGGAGAGCTATAGTGGGCGATAAGCGTAATGCCTTAAGATTCGGTGAGCTATAGTGGGCGATAAGCGTAATGCCTTAAGGTTCGGAGAGCTATAGTGGGAGATAAGCGTAATGCCTTAAGGTTCGGAGAGCTATAGTGGGCGATAAGCGTAATGCCTTAAGGTTCGGAGAACTATAGTGGGCGATAAGCTTTATGCCTAAAAGTTCGGAGAGCTATAGTGGGCGATAAGCTTAATGCCTTAAGGTTCGGTGAGCTATAGTGGGCGATAAGCGTAATGCCTTAAGGTTCGGAGAGCTATAGTGGGCGATAAGCTTAATGCCTAAAAGTTCGGAGAGCTATAGTGGGCGATAAGCTTAATGCCTTAAGGTTCGGTGAGCTATAGTGGGCGATAAGCGTAATGCATTAAGGTTCGGAGAGCTATAGTGGGCGATAAGCTTAATGCCTAAAAGTTCGGTGAGCTATAGTGGGCGATAAGCTTAATGCCTTAAGGTTCGGTGAGCTATAGTGGGCGATAAGCGTAATGCCTTAAGGTTCGGAGAACTATAGTGGGCGATAAGCTTAATGCCTAAAAGTTCGGAGAGCTATAGTGGGCGATAAGCTTAATGCCTTAAGGTTCGGAGAGCTATAGTGGGCGATAAGCGTAATGCCTTAAGGTTCGGAGAGCTATAGTGGGCGATAAGCGTAATGCCTTAAGGTTCGGTGAGCTATAGTGGGCGATAAGCGTAATGCCTTAAGGTTCGGAGAGCTATAGTGGGCGATAAGCGTAATGCCTTAAGGTTCGGAGAGCTATAGTGGGCGATAAGCGTAATGCGTTAAGGTTCGGAGAACTATAGTGGGCGATAAGCTTAATGCCTAAATGTTCGGAGAGCTATAGCGGGCGATAAGCTTAATGCCTTAAGGTTCGGTGAGCTATAGTGGGCGATATGCGTAATGCCTTAAGGTTCGGAGAGCTATAGTGGGCGATAAGCTTAATGCCTAAAAGTTCGGAGAGCTATAGTGGGCGATAAGCTTAATGCCTTAAGGTTCGGTGAGCTATAGTGGGCGATAAGCGTAATGCCTTAAGGTTCGGAGAACTATAGTGGGCGATAAGCTTAATGCCTAAAAGTTCGGAGAGCTATAGTGGGCGATAAGCTTAATGTCTTAAGGTTCGGAGAGCTATAGTGGGCGATAAGCGTAATGCCTTAAGGTTCGGAGAGCTATAGTGGGCGATAAGCGTAATGCCTTAAGGTTCGGTGAGCTATAGTGGGCGATAAGCGTAATGCCTTAAGGTTCGGAGAGCTATAGTGGGCGATAAGCGTAATGCCTTAAGGTTCGGAGAGCTATAGTGGGCGATAAGCGTAATGCCTTAAGGTTCGGAGAACTATAGTGGGCGATAAGCTTAATGCCTAAATGTTCGGAGAGCTATAGTGGGCGATAAGCTTAATGCCTTAAGGTTCGGTGAGCTATAGTGGGCGATAAGCGTAATGCCTTAAGGTTTGGAGAGCTATAGTGGGCGATAAGCGTAATGCCTTAAGGTTCGGTGAGCTATAGTGGGCGATAAGCGTAATGCCTTAAGGTTCGGAGAGCTATAGTGGGCGATAAACGTAATGCCTTAAGGTTCGGAGAGCTATAGTGGGCGATAAGCGTAATGCCTTAAGGTTCGGTGAGCTATAGTGGGCGATAAGCGTAATGCCTTAAGGTTCGGAGAGCTATAGTGGGCGATAAGCGTAATGCCTTAAGGTTCGGAGAGCTATAGTGGGCGATAAGCGTAATGCCTTAAGGTTCGGAGAACTATAGTGGGCGATAAGCTTAATGCCTAAAAGTTCGGAGAGCTATAGTGGGCGATAAGCTTAATGCCTTAAGGTTCGGTGAGCTATAGTGGGCGATAAGCGTAATGCCTTAAGGTTCGGAGAGCTATAGTGGGCGATAAGCTTAATGCCTAAAAGTTCGGAGAGCTATAGTGGGCGATAAGCTTAATGCCTTAAGGTTCGGTGAGCTATAGTGGGCGATAAGCGTAATGCCTTAAGGTTCGGAGAGCTATAGTGGGCGATAAGCTTAATGCCTAAAAGTTCGGAGAGCTATAGTGGGCGATAAGCTTAATGCCTTAAGGTTCGGTGAGCTATAGTGGGCGATAAGCGTAATGCCTTAAGGTTCGGAGAACTATAGTGGGCGATAAGCTTAATGCCTAAAAGTTCGGAGAGCTATAGTGGGCGATAAGCTTAATGCCTTAAGGTTCGGTGAGCTATAGTGGGCGATAAGCGTAATGCCTTAAGGTTCGGAGAGCTGTAGTGGGCGATAAGCTTAATGCCTAAAAGTTCGGAGAGCTATAGTGGGCGATAAGCTTAATGCCTTAAGGTTCGGTGAGCTATAGTGGGCGATAAGCGTAATGCCTTAAGGTTCGGAGAGCTATAGTGGGCGATAAGCTTAATGCCTAAAAGTTCGGAGAGCTATAGTGGGCGATAAGCTTAATGCCTTAAGGTTCGGTGAGCTATAGTGGGCGATAAGCGTAATGCCTTAAGGTTCGGAGAGCTATAGTGGGCGATAAGCGAAATGCCTTAAGGTTCGGAGAACTATAGTGGGCGATAAGCTTAATGCCTAAAAGTTCGGAGAGCTATAGTGGGCGATAAGCTTAATGCCTTAAGGTTCGGTGAGCTATAGTGGGCGATAAGCGTAATGCCTTAAGGTTCGGAGAGCTATAGTGGGCGATAAGCTTAATGCCTAAAAGTTCGGAGAGCTATAGTGGGCGATAAGCTTAATGCCTTAAGGTTCGGTGAGCTATAGTGGGCGATAAGCGTAATGCCTTAAGATTCGGAGAGCTATAGTGGGCGATAAGCTTAATGCCTAAAAGTTCGGAGAGCTATAGTGGGCGATAAGCTTAATGCCTTAAGGTTCGGTGAGCTATAATGGGCGATAAGCGTAATGCCTTAAGGTTCGGAGAGCTATAGTGGAGAGCTATAGTGGGCGATAAGCGTAATGCCTTAAGGTTCGGAGAGCTATAGTGGGCGAGAAGCGTAATGCCTTAAGGTTCGGAGAACTATAGTGGGCGATAAGCTTAATGCCTAAAAGTTCGGAGAGCTATAGTGGGCGATAAGCTTAATGCCTTAAGGTTTGGTGAGCTATAGTGGGCGATAAGCGTAATGCCTTAAGGTTCGGAGAGCTATAGTGGGCGATAAGCTTAATGCCTAAAAGTTCGGAGAGCTATAGTGGGCGATAAGCTTAATGCCTTAAGGTTCGGTGAGCTATAGTGGGCGATAAGCGTAATGCCTTAAGGTTCGGAGAGCTATAGTGGGCGATAAGCTTAATGCCTAAAAGTTCGGAGAGCTATAGTGGGCAATAAGCTTAATGCCTTAAGGTTCGGTGAGCTATAGTGGGCGATAAGCGTAATGCCTTAAGGTTCGGAGAACTATAGTGGGCGATAAGCTTAATGCCTAAAAGTTCGGAGAGCTATAGTGGGCGATAAGCTTAATGCCTTAAGGTTCGGAGAGCTATAGTGGGCGATAAGCGTAATGCCTTAAGGTTCGGAGAGCTATAGTGGGCGATAAGCGTAATGCCTTAAGGTTCGGTGAGCTATAGTGGGCGATAAGCGTAATGCCTTAAGGTTCGGGGAGCTATAGTGGGCGATAAGCATAATGCCTTAAGGTTCGGAGAGCTATAGTGGGCGATAAGCGTAATTACTTAAGGTTCGGAGAACTATAGTGGGCGATAAGCTTAATGCCTAAATGTTCGGTGAGCTATAGTGGGCGATAAGCTTAATGCCTTAAGGTTCGGTGAGCTATAGTGGGCGATAAGCTTAATGCCTTAAGGTTCGGTGAGCTATAGTGGGCGATAAGCGTAATGCCTTAAGGTTTGGAGAGCTATAGTGGGCGATAAGCGTAATGCCTTAAGGTTCGGTGAGCTATAGTGGGCGATAAGCGTAATGCCTTAAGGTTCGGAGAGCTATAGTGGGCGATAAGCGTAATGCCTTAAGGTTCGGAGAGCTATAGTGGGCGATAAGCTTAATGCCTTAAGGTTCGGAGAGCTATAGTGGGCGATAAGCGTAATGCCTTAAGGTTCGGAGAGCTATAGTGGGCGATACGCTTAATGCCTAAAAGTTCGGAGAGCTATAGTGGGCGATAAGCTTAATGCCTTAAGGTTCGGTGAGCTATAGTGGGCGATAAGCGTAATGCCTTAAGGTTCGGAGAGCTATAGTGGGCGATAAGCGTAATGCCTTAAGGTTCGGTGAGCTATAGTGGGCGATAAGCGTAATGCCTTAAGGTTCGGAGAGCTATAGTGGGCGATAAGCGTAATGCCTTAAGGTTCGGAGAGCTATAGTGGGCGATAAGCGTAATGCCTTAAGGTTCGGTGAGCTATAGTGGGCGATAAGCGTAATGCCTTAAGGTTCGGAGAGCTATAGTGGGCGATAAGCGTAATGCCTTAAGGTTCGGAGAGCTATAGTGGGCGATAAGCGTAATGCCTTAAGGTTCGGAGAACTATAGTGGGCGATAAGCTTAATGCCTAAAAGTTCGGAGAGCTATAGTGGGCGATAAGCTTAATGCCTTAAGGTTCGGTGAGCTATAGTGGGCGATAAGTGTAATGCCTTAAGGTTCGGAGAGCTATAGTGGGCGATAAGCTTAATGCCTAAAAGTTCGGAGAGCTATAGTGGGCGATAAGCTTAATGCCTTAAGGTTCGGTGAGCTATAGTGGGCGATAAGCGTAATGCCTTAAGGTTCGGAGAGCTATAGTGGGCGATAAGCTTAATGCCTAAAAGTTCGGAGAGCTATAGTGGGCGATAAGCTTAATGCCTTAAGGTTCGGTGAGCTATAGTGGGCGATAAGCGTAATGCCTTAAGGTTCGGAGAACTATAGTGGGCGATAAGCTTAATGCCTAAAAGTTCGGAGAGCTATAGTGGGCGATAAGCTTAATGCCTTAAGGTTCGGAGAGCTATAGTGGGCGATAAGCGTAATGCCTTAAGGTTCGGAGAGCTATAGTGGGCGATAAGCGTAATGCCTTAAGGTTCGGTGAGCTATAGTGGGCGATAAGCGTAATGCCTTAAGGTTCGGAGAACTATAGTGGGCGATAAGCTTAATGCCTAAATGTTCGGAGAGCTATAGCGGGCGATAAGCTTAATGCCTTAAGGTTCGGTGAGCTATAGTGGGCGATAAGCGTAATGCCTTAAGGTTTGGAGAGCTATAGTGGGCGATAAGCGTAATGCCTTAAGGTTCGGTGTGCTATAGTGGGCGATAAGCGTAATGCCTTAAGGTTCGGAGAGCTATAGTGGGCGATAAGCGTAATGCCTTAAGGTTCGGAGAGCTATAGTGGGCGATAAGCGTAATGCCTTAAGGTTCGGTGAGCTATAGTGGGCGATAAGCGTAATGCCTTAAGGTTCGGAGAGCTATAGTGGGCGATAAGCGTAATGCCTTAAGGTTCGGAGAGCTATAGTGGGCGATAAGCGTAATGCCTTAAGGTTCGGTGAACTATAGTGGGCGATAAGCATAATGCCTAAAAGTTCGGAGAGCTATAGTGGGCGATAAGCTTAATGCCTTAAGGTTCGGTGAGCTATAGTGGGCGATAAGCGTAATGCCTTAAGGTTCGGAGAGCTATAGTGGGCGATAAGCTTAATGCCTAAAAGTTCGGAGAGCTATAGTGGGCGATAAGCTTAATGCCTTAAGGTTCGGTGAGCTATAGTGGGCGATAAGCGTAATGCCTTAAGGTTCGGAGAGCTATAGTGGGCGATAAGCTTAATGCCTAAAAGTTCGGAGAGCTATAGTGGGCGATAAGCTTAATGCCTAAGGTTCGGTGAGCTATAGTGGGCGATAAGCGTAATGCCTTAAGGTTCGGAGAACTATAGTGGGCGATAAGCTTAATGCCTAAAAGTTCGGAGAGCTATAGTGGGCGATAAGCTTAATGCCTTAAGGTTCGGTGAGCTATAGTGGGCGATAAGCATAATGCCTTAAGGTTCGGAGAGCTATAGTGGGCGATAAGCTTAATGCCTAAAAGTTCGGAGAGCTATAGTGGGCGATAAGCTTAATGCCTTAAGGTTCGGTGAGCTATAGTGGGCGATAAGCTTAATGCCTAAAAGTTCGGAGAGCTATAGTGGGCGATAAGCTTAATGCCTTAAGGTTCGGTGAGCTATAGTGGGCGATAAGCGTAATGCCTTAAGGTTCGGAGAGCTATAGTGGGCGATAAGCTTAATGCCTAAAAGTTCGGAGAGCTATAGTGGGCGATAAGCTTAATGCCTTAAGGTTCGGTGAGCTATAGTGGGCGATAAGCGTAATGCCTTAAGGTTCGGAGAGCTATAGTGGAGAGCTATAGTGGGCGATAAGCGTAATGCCTTAAGGTTCGGAGAGCTATAGTGGGCGATAAGCGTAATGCTTTAAGGTTCGGTGAGCTATAGTGCGCGATAAGCGTAATGCCTTAAGGTTCGGAGAGCTATAGTGGGCGATAAGCGTAATGCCTTAAGTTTCGGTGAGCTATAGAGGGCGATAAGCGTAATGCCTTAAGGTTCGGAGAGCTATAGTGGGCGATAAGCGTAATGCCTTAAGGTTCGGAGAGCTATAGTGGGCGATAAGCTTAATGCCTTAAGGTTCGGTGAGCTATAGTGGGCGATAAGCGTAATGCCTTAAGGTTCGGAGAGCTATAGTGGGCGATAAGCGTAATGCCTTAAGGTTCGGTGAGCTATAGTGGGCGATAAGCGTAATGCCTTAAGGTTCGGAGAGCTATAGTGGGCGATAAGCGTAATGCCTTAAGGTTCGGTGAGCTATAGTGGGCGATAAGCGTAATGCCTTAAGGTTCGGAGAGCTATAGTGGGCGATAAGCGTAATGCCTTAAGGTTCGGTGAGCTATAGTGGGCGATAAGCGTAATGCCTTAAGGTTCGGAGAGCAATAGTGGGCGATAAGCTTAATGCCTTAAGGTTCGGTGAGCTATAGTGGGCGATAAGCGTAATGCCTTAAGGTTCGGAGAGCTATAGTGGGCGATAAGCTTAATGCCTAAAAGTTCGGAGAGCTATAGTGGGGGATAAGCTTAATGCCTTAAGGTTCGGAGAGCTATAGTGGGGGATAAGCTTAATGCCTTAAGGTTCGGAGAGCTATAGTGGGCGATAAGCTTAATGCCTAGAAGTTCGGAGAGCTATAGTGGACGATAAGCTTAATGCCTTAAGGTTCGGTGAGCTATAGTGGGCGATAAGCGTAATGCCTTAAGGTTCGGAGAGCTATAGTGGGCGATAAGCGTAATGCCTTAAGGTTCGGTGAGCTATAGTGGGCGATAAGCGTAATGCCTTAAGGTTCGGAGAGCTATAGTGGGCGATAAGCGTAATGCCTTAAGGTTCGGAGAGCTATAGTGGGCGATAAGCTTAATGCCTTAAGGTTCGGTGAGCTATAGTGGGCGATAAGCGTAATGCCTTAAGGTTCGGAGAGCTATAGTGGGCGATAAGCGTAATGCCTTAAGGTTCGGTGAGCTATAGTGGGCGATAAGCGTAATGCCTTAAGGTTCGGAGAGCTATAGTGGGCGATAAGCGTAATTCCTTAAGGTTCGGTGAGCTATAGTGGGCGATAAGCTTAATGCCTAAAAGTTCGGAGAGCTATAGTGGGCGATAAGCTTAATGCCTTAAGGTTCGGTGAGCTATAGTGGGCGATAAGCGTAATACCTTAAGGTTCGGAGAGCTATAGTGGGCGATAAGCTTAATGCCTAAAAGTTCGGAGAGCTATAGTGGGCGATAAGCTTAATGCCTTAAAGTTCGGAGAGCTATAGTGGGCGATAAGCGTAATGCCTTAAGGTTCGGAGAGCTATAGTGGGCGATAAGCTTAATGCCTAAAAGTTCGGAGAGCTATAGTGGGCGATAAGCTTAATGCCTTAAGGTTCGGTGAGCTATGGTGGGCGATAAGCGTAATGCCTTAAGGTTCGGAGAGCTATAGTGGGCGATAAGCGTAATGCCTTAAGGTTCGGAGAGCTATAGTGGGCGATAAGCGTAATGCCTTATGGTTCGGAGAGCTATAGTGGGCGATAAGCGTAATGCCTTAAGGTTCGGAGAGCTATAGTGGGCGATAAGCGTAATGCCTTAAGGTTCGGTGAGCTATAGTGGGCGATAAGCTTAATGCCTAAAAGTTCGGAGAGCTATAGTGGGCGATAAGCTTAATGCCTTAAGGTTCGGTGAGCTATAGTGGGCGATAAGCGTAATGCCTTAAGGTTCGGAGAACTATAGTGGGCGATAAGCTTAATGCCTAAAAGTTCGGAGAGCTATAGTGGGCGATAAGCTTAATGCCTTAAGGTTCGGAGAGCTATAGTGGGCGATAAGCGTAATGCCTTAAGGTTCGGAGAGCTATAGTGGGTGATAAGCGTAATGCCTTAAGGTTCGGTGAGCTATAGTGGGCGATAAGCGTAATGCCTTAAGGTTCGGAGAGCTATAGTGGGCGATAAGCGTAATGCCTTAAGGTTCGGAGAGCTATAGTGGGCGATAAGCGTAATGCCTTAAGGTTCGGAGAACTATAGTGGGCGATAAGCTTAATGCCTAAATGTTCGGAGAGCTATAGCGGGCGATAAGCTTAATGCCTTAAGGTTCGGTGAGCTATAGTGGGCGATAAGCGTAATGCCTTAAGGTTTGGAGAGCTATAGTGGGCGATAAGCGTAATGCCTTAAGGTTCGGTGTGCTATAGTGGGCGATAAGCGTAATGCCTTAAGGTTCGGAGAGCTATAGTGGGCGATAAGCGTAATGCCTTAAGGTTCGGAGAGCTATAGTGGGCGATAAGCGTAATGCCTTAAGGTTCGGTGAGCTATAGTGGGCGATAAGCGTAATGCCTTAAGGTTCGGAGAGCTATAGTGGGCGATAAGCGTAATGCCTTAAGGTTCGGAGAGCTATAGTGGGCGATAAGCGTAATGCCTTAAGGTTCGGAGAACTATATTGGGCGATAAGCTTAATGCCTAAAAGTTCGGAGAGCTATAGTGGGCGATAAGCTTAATGCCTTAAGGTTCGGTGAGCTATAGTGGGCGATAAGCGTAATGCGTTAAGGTTCGGAGAGCTATAGTGGGCGATAAGCTTAATGCCTAAAAGTTCGGAGAGCTATAGTGGGCGATAAGCTTAATGCCTTAAGGTTCGGTGAGCTATAGTGGGCGATAAGCGTAATGCCTTAAGGTTCGGAGAGCTATAGTGGGCGATAAGCTTAATGCCTAAAAGTTCGGAGAGCTATAGTGGGCGATAAGCTTAATGCCTAAGGTTCGGTGAGCTATAGTGGGCGATAAGCGTAATGCCTTAAGGTTCGGAGAACTATAGTGGGCGATAAGCTTAATGCCTAAAAGTTCGGAGAGCTATAGTGGGCGATAAGCTTAATGCCTTCAGGTTCGGTGAGCTATAGTGGGCGATAAGCATAATGCCTTAAGGTTCGGAGAGCTATAGTGGGCGATAAGCTTAATGCCTAAAAGTTCGGAGAGCTATAGTGGGCGATAAGCTTAATGCCTTAAGGTTCGGTGAGCTATAGTGGGCGATAAGCATAATGCCTTAAGGTTCGGAGAGCTATAGTGGGCGATAAGCTTAATGCCTAAAAGTTCGGAGAGCTATAGTGGGCGATAAGCTTAATGCCTTAAGGTTCGGTGAGCTATAGTGGGCGATAAGCTTAATGCCTAAAAGTTCGGAGAGCTATAGTGGGCGATAAGCTTAATGCCTTAAGGTTCGGTGAGCTATAGTGGGCGATAAGCGTAATGCCTTAAGGTTCGGAGAACTATAGTGGGCGATAAGCTTAATGCCTAAAAGTTCGGAGAGCTATAGTGGGCGATAAGCTTAATGCCTTAAGGTTCGGTGAGCTATAGTGGGCGATAAGCGTAATGCCTTAAGGTTCGGAGAGCTATAGTGGAGAGCTATAGTGGGCGATAAGCGTAATGCCTTAAGGTTCGGAGAGCTATAGTGGGCGATAAGCGTAATGCTTTAAGGTTCGGTGAGCTATAGTGCGCGATAAGCGTAATGCCTTAAGGTTCGGAGAGCTATAGTGGGCGATAAGCGTAATGCCTTAAGTTTCGGTGAGCTATAGAGGGCGATAAGCGTAATGCCTTAAGGTTCGGAGAGCTATAGTGGGCGATAAGCGTAATGCCTTAAGGTTCGGAGAGCTATAGTGGGCGATAAGCTTAATGCCTTAAGGTTCGGTGAGCTATAGTGGGCGATAAGCGTAATGCCTTAAGGTTCGGTGAGCTATAGTTGGCGATAAGCGTAATGCCTTAAGGTTCGGAGAGCTATAGTGGGCGATAAGCGTAATGCCTTAAGGTTCGGTGAGCTATAGTGGGCGATAAGCGTAATACCTTAAGGTTCGGAGAGCAATAGTGGGCGATAAGCTTAATGCCTTAAGGTTCGGTGAGCTATAGTGGGCGATAAGCGTAATGCCTTAAGGTTCGGTGAGCTATAGTGGGCGATAAGCGTAATGCCTTAAGGTTCGGAGAGCTATAGTGGGCGATAAGCTTAATGCCTAAAAGTTCGGAGAGCTATAGTGGGGGATAAGCTTAATGCCTTAAGGTTCGGAGAGCTATAGTGGGGGATAAGCTTAATGCCTTAAGGTTCGGAGAGCTATAGTGGGCGATAAGCTTAATGCCTAAAAGTTCGGAGAGCTATAGTGGACGATAAGCTTATGCCTTAAGGTTCGGTGAGCTATAGTGGGCGATAAGCGTAATGCCTTAAGGTTCGGAGAGCTATAGTGGGCGATAAGCGTAATGCCTTAAGGTTCGGTGAGCTATAGTGGGCGATAAGCGTAATGCCTTAAGGTTCGGAGAGCTATAGTGGGCGATAAGCGTAATGCCTTAAGGTTCGGAGAGCTATAGTGGGCGATAAGCTTAATGCCTTAAGGTTCGGTGAGCTATAGTGGGCGATAAGCGTAATGCCTTAAGGTTCGGAGAGCTATAGTGGGCGATAAGCGTAATGCCTTAAGGTTCGGTGAGCTATAGTGGGCGATAAGCGTAATGCCTTAAGGTTCGGAGAGCTATAGTGGGCGATAAGCGTAATGCCTTAAGGTTCGGAGAGCTATAGTGGGCGATAAGCGTAATGCCTTAAGGTTCGGTGAGCTATAGTGGGCGATAAGCGTAATGCCTTAAGGTTCGGAGAGCTATAGTGGGCGATAAGCGTAATGCCTTAAGGTTCGGAGAGCTATAGTGGGCGATAAGCGTAATGCCTTAAGGTTCGGAGAACTATAGTGGGCGATAAGCTTAATGCCTAAAAGTTCGGAGAGCTATAGTGGGCGATAAGCTTAATGCCTTAAGGTTCGGAGAGCTATAGTGGGCGATAAGCTTAATGCCTAAAAGTTCGGAGAGCTATAGTGGGCGATAAGCTTAATGCCTTAAGGTTCGGTGAGCTATGGTGGGCGATAAGCGTAATGCCTTAAGGTTCGGAGAGCTATAGTGGGCGATAAGCGTAATGCCTTAAGGTTCGGAGAGCTATAGTGGGCGATAAGCGTAATGCCTTATGGTTCGGAGAGCTATAGTGGGCGATAAGCGTAATGCCTTAAGGTTCGGAGAGCTATAGTGGGCGATAAGCGTAATGCCTTAAGGTTCGGTGAGCTATAGTGGGCGATAAGCTTAATGCCTAAAAGTTCGGAGAGCTATAGTGGGCGATAAGCTTAATGCCTTAAGGTTCGGAGAGCTATAGTGGGCGATAAGCGTAATGCCTTAAGGTTCGGAGAGCTATAGTGGGCGATAAGCGTAATGCCTTAAGGTTCGGTGAGCTATAGTGGGCGATAAGCGTAATGCCTTAAGGTTCGGAGAGCTATAGTGGGCGATAAGCGTAATGCCTTAAGGTTCGGTGAGCTATAGTGGGCGATAAGCGTAATGCCTTAAGGTTCGGAGAACTATAGTGGGCGATAAGCTTAATGCCTAAATGTTCGGAGAGCTATAGCGGGCGATAAGCTTAATGCCTTAAGGTTCGGTGAGCTATAGTGGGCGATAAGCGTAATGCCTTAAGGTTTGGAGAGCTATAGTGGGCGATAAGCGTAATGCCTTAAGGTTCGGTGTGCTATAGTGGGCGATAAGCGTAATGCCTTAAGGTTCGGAGAGCTATAGTGGGCGGTAAGCGTAATGCCTTAAGGTTCGGAGAGCTATAGTGGGCGATAAGCGTAATGCCTTAAGGTTCGGTGAGCTATAGTGGGCGATAAGCGTAATGCCTTAAGGTTCGGAGAGCTATAGTGGGCGATAAGCGTAATGCCTTAAGGTTCGGAGAGCTATAGTGGGCGATAAGCGTAATGCCTTAAGGTTCGGTGAACTATAGTGGGCGATAAGCTTAATGCCTAAAAGTTCGGAGAGCTATAGTGGGCGATAAGCTTAATGCCTTAAGGTTCGGTGAGCTATAGTGGGCGATAAGCGTAATGCCTTAAGGTTCGGAGAGCTATAGTGGGCGATAAGCTTAATGCCTAAAAGTTCGGAGAGCTATAGTGGGCGATAAGCTTAATGCCTTAAGGTTCGGTGAGCTATAGTGGGCGATAAGCGTAATGCCTTAAGGTTCGGAGAGCTATAGTGGGCGATAAGCTTAATGCCTAAAAGTTCGGAGAGCTATAGTGGGCGATAAGCTTAATGCCTAAGGTTCGGTGAGCTATAGTGGGCGATAAGCGTAATGCCTTAAGGTTCGGAGAACTATAGTGGGCGATAAGCTTAATGCCTAAAAGTTCGGAGAGCTATAGTGGGCGATAAGCTTAATGCCTTAAGGTTCGGTGAGCTATAGTGGGCGATAAGCATAATGCCTTAAGGTTCGGAGAGCTATAGTGGGCGATAAGCTTAATGCCTAAAAGTTCGGAGAGCTATAGTGGGCGATAAGCTTAATGCCTTAAGGTTCGGTGAGCTATAGTGGGCGATAAGCTTAATGCCTAAAAGTTCGGAGAGCTATAGTGGGCGATAAGCTTAATGCCTTAAGGTTCGGTGAGCTATAGTGGGCGATAAGCGTAATGCCTTAAGGTTCGGAGAGCTATAGTGGGCGATAAGCTTAATGCCTAAAAGTTCGGAGAGCTATAGTGGGCGATAAGCTTAATGCCTTAAGGTTCGGTGAGCTATAGTGGGCGATAAGCGTAATGCCTTAAGGTTCGGAGAGCTATAGTGGAGAGCTATAGTGGGCGATAAGCGTAATGCCTTAAGGTTCGGAGAGCTATAGTGGGCGATAAGCGTAATGCTTTAAGGTTCGGTGAGCTATAGTGCGCGATAAGCGTAATGCCTTAAGGTTCGGAGAGCTATAGTGGGCGATAAGCGTAATGCCTTAAGTTTCGGTGAGCTATAGAGGGCGATAAGCGTAATGCCTTAAGGTTCGGAGAGCTATAGTGGGCGATAAGCGTAATGCCTTAAGGTTCGGAGAGCTATAGTGGGCGATAAGCTTAATGCCTTTAGGTTCGGTGAGCTATAGTGGGCGATAAGCGTAATGCCTTAAGGTTCGGAGAGCTATAGTGGGCGATAAGCGTAATGCCTTAAGGTTCGGTGAGCTATAGTGGGCGATAAGCGTAATGCCTTAAGGTTCGGAGAGCTATAGTGGGCGATAAGCGTAATGCCTTAAGGTTCGGTGAGCTATAGTGGGCGATAAGCGTAATGCCTTAAGGTTCGGAGAGCTATAGTGGGCGATAAGCGTAATGCCTTAAGGTTCGGTGAGCTATAGTGGGCGATAAGCGTAATGCCTTAAGGTTCGGAGAGCAATAGTGGGCGATAAGCTTAATGCCTTAAGGTTCGGTGAGCTATAGTGGGCGATAAGCGTAATGCCTTAAGGTTCGGAGAGCTATAGTGGGCGATAAGCTTAATGCCTAAAAGTTCGGAGAGCTATAGTGGGGGATAAGCTTAATGCCTTAAGGTTCGGAGAGCTATAGTGGGGGATAAGCTTAATGCCTTAAGGTTCGGAGAGCTATAGTGGGCGATAAGCTTAATGCCTAGAAGTTCGGAGAGCTATAGTGGACGATAAGCTTAATGCCTTAAAGTTCGGTGAGCTATAGTGGGCGATAAGCGTAATGCCTTAAGGTTCGGAGAGCTATAGTGGGCGATAAGCGTAATGCCTTAAGGTTCGGTGAGCTATAGTGGGCGATAAGCGTAATGCCTTAAGGTTCGGAGAGCTATAGTGGGCGATAAGCGTAATGCCTTAAGGTTCGGAGAGCTATAGTGGGCGATAAGCTTAATGCCTTAAGGTTCGGTGAGCTATAGTGGGCGATAAGCGTAATGCCTTAAGGTTCGGAGAGCTATAGTGGGCGATAAGCGTAATGCCTTAAGGTTCGGTGAGCTATAGTGGGCGATAAGCGTAATGCCTTAAGGTTCGGAGAGCTATAGTGGGCGATAAGCGTAATGCCTTAAGGTTCGGTGAGCTATAGTGGGCGATAAGCTTAATGCCTAAAAGTTCGGAGAGCTATAGTGGGCGATAAGCTTAATGCCTTAAGGTTCGGTGAGCTATAGTGGGCGATAAGCGTAATACCTTAAGGTTCGGAGAGCTATAGTGGGCGATAAGCTTAATGCCTAAAAGTTCGGAGAGCTATAGTGGGCGATAAGCTTAATGCCTTAAAGTTCGGAGAGCTATAGTGGGCGATAAGCGTAATGCCTTAAGGTTCGGAGAGCTATAGTGGGCGATAAGCTTAATGCCTAAAAGTTCGGAGAGCTATAGTGGGCGATAAGCTTAATGCCTTAAGGTTCGGTGAGCTATGGTGGGCGATAAGCGTAATGCCTTAAGGTTCGGAGAGCTATAGTGGGCGATAAGCGTAATGCCTTAAGGTTCGGAGAGCTATAGTGGGCGATAAGCGTAATGCCTTATGGTTCGGAGAGCTATAGTGGGCGATAAGCGTAATGCCTTAAGGTTCGGAGAGCTATAGTGGGCGATAAGCGTAATGCCTTAAGGTTCGGTGAGCTATAGTGGGCGATAAGCTTAATGCCTAAAAGTTCGGAGAGCTATAGTGGGCGATAAGCTTAATGCCTTAAGGTTCGGAGAGCTATAGTGGGCGATAAGCGTAATGCCTTAAGGTTCGGAGAGCTATAGTGGGCGATAAGCGTAATGCCTTAAGGTTCGGTGAGCTATAGTGGGCGATAAGCGTAATGCCTTAAGGTTCGGAGAGCTATAGTGGGCGATAAGCGTAATGCCTTAAGGTTCGGAGAGCTATAGTGGGCGATAAGCGTAATGCCTTAAGGTTCGGAGAACTATAGTGGGCGATAAGCTTAATGCCTAAATGTTCGGAGAGCTATAGCGGGCGATAAGCTTAATGCCTTAAGGTTCGGTGAGCTATAGTGGGCGATAAGCGTAATGCCTTAAGGTTTGGAGAGCTATAGTGGGCGATAAGCGTAATGCCTTAAGGTTCGGTGTGCTATAGTGGGCGATAAGCGTAATGCCTTAAGGTTCGGAGAGCTATAGTGGGCGATAAGCGTAATGCCTTAAGGTTCGGAGAGCTATAGTGGGCGATAAGCGTAATGCCTTAAGGTTCGGTGAGCTATAGTGGGCGATAAGCGTAATGCCTTAAGGTTCGGAGAGCTATAGTGGGCGATAAGCGTAATGCCTTAAGGTTCGGAGAGCTATAGTGGGCGATAAGCGTAATGCCTTAAGGTTCAGAGAACTATATTGGGCGATAAGCTTAATGCCTAAAAGTTCGGAGAGCTATAGTGGGCGATAAGCTTAATGCCTTAAGGTTCGGTGAGCTATAGTGGGCGATAAGCGTAATGCCTTAAGGTTCGGAGAGCTATAGTGGGCGATAAGCTTAATGCCTAAAAGTTCGGAGAGCTATAGTGGGCGATAAGCTTAATGCCTTAAGGTTCGGTGAGCTATAGTGGGCGATAAGCGTAATGCCTTAAGGTTCGGAGAGCTATAGTGGGCGATAAGCTTAATGCCTAAAAGTTCGGAGAGCTATAGTGGGCGATAAGCTTAATGCCTAAGGTTCGGTGAGCTATAGTGGGCGATAAGCGTAATGCCTTAAGGTTCGGAGAACTATAGTGGGCGATAAGCTTAATGCCTAAAAGTTCGGAGAGCTATAGTGGGCGATAAGCTTAATGCCTTAAGGTTCGGTGAGCTATAGTGGGCGATAAGCATAATGCCTTAAGGTTCGGAGAGCTATAGTGGGCGATAAGCTTAATGCCTAAAAGTTCGGAGAGCTATAGTGGGCGATAAGCTTAATGCCTTAAGGTTCGGTGAGCTATAGTGGGCGATAAGCTTAATGCCTAAAAGTTCGGAGAGCTATAGTGGGCGATAAGCTTAATGCCTTAAGGTTCGGTGAGCTATAGTGGGCGATAAGCGTAATGCCTTAAGGTTCGGAGAGCTATAGTGGGCGATAAGCTTAATGCCTAAAAGTTCGGAGAGCTATAGTGGGCGATAAGCTTAATGCCTTAAGGTTCGGTGAGCTATAGTGGGCGATAAGCGTAATGCCTTAAGGTTCGGAGAGCTATAGTGGAGAGCTATAGTGGGCGATAAGCGTAATGCCTTAAGGTTCGGAGAGCTATAGTGGGCGATAAGCGTAATGCTTTAAGGTTCGGTGAGCTATAGTGCGCGATAAGCGTAATGCCTTAAGGTTCGGAGAGCTATAGTGGGCGATAAGCGTAATGCCTTAAGTTTCGGTGAGCTATAGAGGGCGATAAGCGTAATGCCTTAAGGTTCGGAGAGCTATAGTGGGCGATAAGCGTAATGCCTTAAGGTTCGGAGAGCTATAGTGGGCGATAAGCTTAATGCCTTAAGGTTCGGTGAGCTATAGTGGGCGATAAGCGTAATGCCTTAAGGTTCGGTGAGCTATAGTGGGCGATAAGCGTAATGCCTTAAGGTTCGGAGAGCTATAGTGGGCGATAAGCGTAATGCCTTAAGGTTCGGTGAGCTATGGTGGGCGATAAGCGTAATACCTTAAGGTTCGGAGAGCAATAGTGGGCGATAAGCTTAATGCCTTAAGGTTCGGTGAGCTATAGTGGGCGATAAGCGTAATGCCTTAAGGTTCGGAGAGCTATAGTGGGCGATAAGCTTAATGCCTAAAAGTTCGGAGAGCTATAGTGGGGGATAAGCTTAATGCCTTAAGGTTCGGAGAGCTATAGTGGGGGATAAGCTTAATGCCTTAAGGTTCGGAGAGCTATAGTGGGCGATAAGCTTAATGCCTAAAAGTTCGGAGAGCTATAGTGGACGATAAGCTTATGCCTTAAGGTTCGGTGAGCTATAGTGGGCGATAAGCGTAATGCCTTAAGGTTCGGAGAGCTATAGTGGGCGATAAGCGTAATGCCTTAAGGTTCGGTGAGCTATAGTGGGCGATAAGCGTAATGCCTTAAGGTTCGGAGAGCTATAGTGGGCGATAAGCGTAATGCCTTAAGGTTCGGAGAGCTATAGTGGGCGATAAGCTTAATGCCTTAAGGTTCGGTGAGCTATAGTGGGCGATAAGCGTAATGCCTTAAGGTTCGGAGAGCTATAGTGGGCGATAAGCGTAATGCCTTAAGGTTCGGTGAGCTATAGTGGGCGATAAGCGTAATGCCTTAAGGTTCGGAGAGCTATAGTGGGCGATAAGCGTAATGCCTTAAGGTTCGGTGAGCTATAGTGGGCGATAAGCTTAATGCCTAAAAGTTCGGAGAGCTATAGTGGGCGATAAGCTTAATGCCTTAAGGTTCGGTGAGCTATAGTGGGCGATAAGCGTAATACCTTAAGGTTCGGAGAGCTATAGTGGGCGATAAGCTTAATGCCTAAAAGTTCGGAGAGCTATAGTGGGCGATAAGCTTAATGCCTTAAAGTTCGGAGAGCTATAGTGGGCGATAAGCTTAATGCCTTAAGGTTCGGTGAGCTATGGTGGGCGATAAGCGTAATGCCTTAAGGTTCGGAGAGCTATAGTGGGCGATAAGCGTAATGCCTTAAGGTTCGGAGAGCTATAGTGGGCGATAAGCGTAATGCCTTAAGGTTCGGAGAGCTATAGTGGGCGATAAGCGTAATGCCTTAAGGTTCGGAGAGCTATAGTGGGCGATAAGCGTAATGCCTTAAGGTTCGGTGAGCTATAGTGGGCGATAAGCGTAATGCCTTAAGGTTCGGAGAGCTATAGTGCGCGATAAGCGTAATGCCTTAAGGTTCGGAGAGCTATAGTGGGCGATAAGCGTAATGCCTTAAGGTTCGGAGAACTATAGTGGGCGATAAGCTTAATGCCTTAAGGTTCGGAGAGCTATAGTGGGCGATAAGCTTAATGCCTTAAGGTTCGGTGAGCTATAGTGGGCGATAAGCTTAATGCCTAAAAGTTCGGAGAGCTATAGTGGGCGATAAGCTTAATGCCTTAAGGTTCGGTGAGCTATAGTGGGCGATAAGCGTAATGCCTTAAGGTTCGGAGAGCTATAGTGGGCGATAAGCTTAATTCCTAAATGTTCGGAGAGCTATAGTGGGCGATAAGCTTAATGCCTTAAGGTTCGGTGAGCTATAGTGGGCGATAAGCGTAATGCCTTAAGGTTCGGAGAACTATAGTGGGCGATAAGCTTAATGCCTAAAAGTTCGGAGAGTTATAGTGGGCGATAAGCTTAATGCCTTAAGGTTCGGAGAGCTATAGTGGGCGATAAGCGTAATGCCTTAAGGTTCGGAGAGCTATAGTGGGCGATAAGCGTAATGCCTTAAGGTTCGGTGAGCTATAGTGAGCGATAAGCGTAATGCCTTAAGGTTCGGAGAGCTATAGTGGGCGATAAGCGTAATGCCTTAAGGTTCGGAGAGCTATAGTGGGCGATAAGCGTAATGCCTTAAGGTTCGGAGAGCTATAGTGGGCGATAAGCTTAATGCCTAAAAGTTCGGAGAGCTATAGTGGGCGATAAGCTTAATGCCTTAAGGTTCGGTGAGCTATAGTGGGCGATAAGCGTAATGCCTTAAGGTTCGGAGAGCTATAGTGGGCGATAAGCTTAATGCCTAAAAGTTCGGAGAGCTATAGTGGGCGATAAGCTTAATGCCTTAAGGTTCGGTGAGCTATAGTGGGCGATATGCGTAATGCCTTAAGGTTCGGAGAACTATAGTGGGCGATAAGCTTAAAGCCTAAAAGTTCGGAGAGCTATAGTGGGCGATAAGCTTAATGCCTTAAGGTTCGGTGAGCTATAGTGGGCGATAAGCGTAATGCCTTAGGGTTCGGAGAGCTATAGTGGGCGATAAGCTTAATGCCTAAAAGTTCGGAGAGCTATAGTGGGCGATAAGCTTAATGCCTTAAGGTTTGGTGAGCTATAGTGGGCGATAAGCGTAATGCCTTAAGGTTCGGAGAGCTATAGTGGGCGATAAGCTTAATGCCTAAAAGTTCGGAGAGCTATAGTGGGCGATAAGCTTAATGCCTTAAGGTTCGGTGAGCTATAGTGGGCGATAAGCGTAATGCCTTAAGGTTCGGAGAGCTATAGTGGGCGATATGGGTAATGCCTTAAGGTTCGGAGAGCTATAGTGGGCGATAAGCGTAATGCCTTAAGGTTCGGTGAGCTATAGTGGGCGATAAGCTTAATGCCTTAAGGTTCGGAGAGCTATAGTGGGCGATAAGCTTAATGCCTTAAGATTCGGTGAGCTATAGTGGGCGATAAGCGTAATGCCTTAAGGTTCGGAGAGCTATAGTGGGCGATAAGCTTAATGCCTAAAAGTTCGGAGAGCTATAGTGGGGGATAAGCTTAATGCCTTAAGGTTCGGAGAGCTATAGTGGGCGATAAGCGTAATGCCTTAAGGTTCGGAGAGCTATAGTGGGCGATAAGCTTAATGCCTAAAAGTTCGGAGAGCTATAGTGGACGATAAGCTTAATGCCTTAAGGTTCGGTGAGCTATAGTGGGCGATAAGCGTAATGCCTTAAGGTTCGGAGAGCTATAGTGGGCGATAAGCGTAATGCCTTAAGGTTCGGTGAGCTATAGTGGGCGATAAGCGTAATGCCTTAAGGTTCGGAGAGCTATAGTGGGCGATAAGCGTAATGCCTTACGGTTCGGAGAGCTATAGTGGGCGATAAGCGTAATGCCTTAAGGTTCGGTGTGCTATAGTGGGCGATAAGCGTAATGCCTTAAGGTTCGGAGAGCTATAGTGGGCGATAAGCGTAATGCCTTAAGGTTCGGAGAGCTATAGTGGGCGATAAGCGTAATGCCTTAAGGTTCGGAGAACTATAGTGGGCGATAAGCTTAATGCCTAAAAGTTCGGAGAGCTATAGTGGGCGATAAGCTTAATGCCTTAAGGTTCGGTGAGCTATAGTGGGCGATAAGCGTAATGCCTTAAGGTTCGGAGAGCTATAGTGGGCGATAAGCTTAATGCCTAAAAGTTCGGAGAGCTATAGTGGGCGATAAGCTTAATGCCTTAAGGTTCGGTGAGCTATAGTGGGCGATAAGCGTAATGCCTTAAGGTTCGGAGAGCTATAGTGGGCGATAAGCTTAATGCCTAAAAGTTCGGAGAGCTATAGTGGGCGATAAGCTTAATGCCTTAAGGTTCGGTGAGCTATAGTGGGCGATATGCGTAATGCCTTAAGGTTCGGAGAACTATAGTGGGCGATAAGCTTAAAGCCTAAAAGTTCGGAGAGCTATAGTGGGCGATAAGCTTAATGCCTTAAGGTTCGGTGAGCTATATTGGGCGATAAGCGTAATGCCTTAGGGTTCGGAGAGCTATAGTGGGCGATAAGCTTAATGCCTAAAAGTTCGGAGAGCTATAGTGGGCGATAAGCTTAATGCCTTAAGGTTTGGTGAGCTATAGTGGGCGATAAGCGTAATGCCTTAAGGTTCGGAGAGCTATAGTGGGCGATAAGCTTAATGCCTAAAAGTTCGGAGAGCTATAGTGGGCGATAAGCTTAATGCCTTAAGGTTCGGTGAGCTATAGTGGGCGATAAGCGTAATGCCTTAAGGTTCGGAGAGCTATAGTGGGCGATAAGCGTAATGCCTTAAGGTTCGGAGAACTATAGTGGGCGATAAGCTTAATGCCTAAAAGTTCGGAGAGCTATAGTGGGCGATAAGCTTAATGCCTTAAGGTTCGGTGAGCTATAGTGGGCGATAAGCGTAATGCCTTAAGGTTCGGAGAGCTATAGTGGGCGATAAGCTTAATGCCTAAAAGTTCGGAGAGCTATAGTGGGCGATAAGCTTAATGCCTTAAGGTTCGGTGAGCTATAGTGGGCGATAAGCGTAATGCCTTAAGGTTCGGTGAGCTATAGTGGGCGATAAGCGTAATGCCTTAAGGTTCGGAGAGCTATAGTGGGCGATAAGCGTAATGCCTTAAGGTTCGGAGAGCTATAGTGGGCGATAAGCGTAATGCCTTAAGGTTCGGTGAGCTATAGTGGGCGATAAGCGTAATGCCTTAAGGTTCGGAGAGCTATAGTGGGCGATAAGCGTAATGCCTTAAGGTTCGGAGAGCTATAGTGGGCGATAAGCGTAATGCCTTAAGGTTCGGAGAACTATAGTGGGCGATAAGCTTAATGCCTAAAAGTTCGGAGAGCTATAGTGGGCGATAAGCTTAATGCCTTAAGGTTCGGTGAGCTATAGTGGGCGATAAGCGTAATGCCTTAAGGTTCGGAGAGCTATAGTGGGCGATAAGCTTAATGCCTAAAAGTTCGGAGAGCTGTAGTGGGCGATAAGCTTAATGCCTTAAGGTTCGGTGAGCTATAGTGGGCGATAAGCGTAATGCCTTAAGGTTCGGAGAGCTATAGTGGGGATAAGCTTAATGCCTAAAAGTTCGGACAGCTATAGTGGGCGATAAGCTTAATGCCTTAAGGTTCGGTGAGCTATAGTGGGCGATAAGCGTAATGCCTTAAGGTTCGGAGAACTATAGTGGGCGATAAGCTTAATGCGTAAAAGTTCGGAGAGCTATAGTGGGCGATAAGCTTAATGCCTTAAGGTTCGGTGAGCTATAGTGGGCGATAAGCGTAATGCCTTAAGGTTCGGAGAGCTATAGTGGGCGATAAGCTTAATGCCTAAAAGTTCGGAGAGCTATAGTGGGCGATAAGCTTAATGCCTTAAGGTTCGGTGAGCTATAGTGGGCGATAAGCGTAATGCCTTAAGGTTCGGAGAGCTATAGTGGGCGATAAGCTTAATGCCTAAAAGTTCGGAGAGCTATAGTGGGCGATAAGCTTAATGCCTTAAGGTTCGGAGAACTATAGTGGGCGATAAGCTTAATGCCTTAAGGTTCGGAGAGCTATAGTGGGCTATAAGCTTAACGCCTTAAGGTTCGGAGAGCTATAGTGGGCGATAAGCTTTATGCGTCGAGATTCGGAGCGGATTAATGGACCTTCCCGATGGTACCATTGTAACGCTGTCGCCTGGCAGTCAAAGAGTGGGGGTTCGATCCCTGATGGAGGCACAATTCACAGTGCTTGGTATCCATAAACAGTGGATCCAGTCCCGATTAATCTATCTGAGCATAATATGCCTTTTAACAAACTTTTGTCCTAGAATGAATATTTGTATTATCTTTTGTGTGATCCTAAGAACTTAAGCTACGACGCCAGGGGTGCCGGGTTCGAAACCCGGCCTTAACGTGGGAGTTCTTTTCTAGTGTCCCTTCATCAGTGTATAAGTATCACCACTCGTTCTTATCCTCGCTATTAGCCAAAAGTGGCAGAGAAGGGACGTGAAATAGCCTCAATCAAACCTTAGAGCTCCAAAATTTATGTTCTGGCTACCGAATCGAATTGAGTGGCCAATCGGCGCGAATGTATCGAGATCTAGTTCCAAAACTTGCTCGACAGTTGGATACACTGATGGAAGATTGAGTGAAAATTGTACGGGGAGAGAGGGAGAGCAGCATCTCGAGGAGGGAAAAATAAGTGTTGGCTGTGAGACTTAAGCGAAGGAATCTTCTTTAATTATCGTCGCCCATCAACGACCCAATTTCCAGAGAATTAGCTCATTAGCCAGTTTTTGCAAAACATTAACTAATTTCATCAGCTGCCTCTCCGGGAAGGGAGAAGGCAAAGTTTCTCGCAGCATCCTTGGTCGTCTGGAGCCCAAGGAGCTCCTAATCCTTTATCCCTGAATGGACAATCTCCAGCCCGCAATTGGGAAGTGGTATTGGGAGCCTCCAGACGTGTTCTGAATGTTGGAGATCTTCTGGAAGTATGTCCTCGTGGAATGTTAATTATGCAAAAGGATTGGCCGCTAACGACCTCCTTGTGTTTTCCACAAGCGGTCATCATCGATCGAAAAGATGAAGTTATTTATATCATCTGAAGCGTCCTCTTATGGTAGAGCTCTGGGGGATGCTCAGCTACCCAGATACCCCCAATACCCTGCCGTGGTACTTTTTCTAACAGTGCCGGCCCCCGTGGCGGAGTGGTTAGCACATCGCGCTACGACGCTAGAGGTCCCGGGTTCGAATCCTGGCCCGGGCATGGATGTTTCTGAGTGTCCATTCATCATATCATCCCTCATTCCCATTTTCGCAAATTAGCCAAAAGTGGCACAAAAAGCGAAGTAAAATAAAGCAAATCAAATAAAAGAAAATCAATTTTTTCTAACAGTAGAAGTGGTTGGTTGGTATTAACCGCACTCATGTGTACAATTGGTTGTTGAATTGATGCACCAAAGGGCTAATTTGGACTGGACCTACAATTTATAGTGGTTTCCGATTCCAAGGTGACGACGTTATCACTGCGCCACCGGTTGATTGATTTAGTTTATTTTATTTCTCTTTTCTGCCACTTTTGTTTAGTCTCAATGATGAGGATGAGTGATGATAGGACGGAATTGATGAGACACTAACGAAGACACCATGCCCAGGCCGGGATTTGAACCCGGTACTCCTGGAGTCGAAGCGCGCTGTGCTAACCACTCCACCGTGGATATGGGCGCTACGACATCTGGGAGGCCTCATTTGTATCATTAGGATGTTATTGACAGGTAGATGGAAAGACAATCTTCGTTAACGTATCATACCAGCATTCGGAGGTAGTAACTGAGGAAAACCACGGAAAATCCTCAGGTAAGATCGCCGCCGGCAGGACTTGAATCTATTTCATTCAATGATTTATTGACACAGATACAGCACTTGTCCAGTTACTTGTCAACATAATTCCCGCCGGAATTCAGGCACTTGTCATAGCGTGGGACCAGCTTCTGTATACCTTCGTCGTAGATGTTCGCCGCCTGGGCGCCGAACCACTGTGTGACAGCCGTCTGAACCTCTTCGTCGCTGTGAAAATGTTGACCGGACAGGAACTTTTTCAGGTGCAAGAACAGGTGGTAATCACTGGGAGCGAGATCCGGGCTGTACGATGGATGATGACCTGTGACTTGCAGATGTATGGCGCTGATTGATTGATTTGGTTTATTTTACTTCCTTATTTTGCCACTGTGGCAGCAGAAGATGAGTAATGATATGATGAAATTAATTCTTGCACGTTGACACAAGACGCCAAGGCAAAGATTTGAACCCAGGACACCTGGTATCCTAACGCGCTGTAATAACCGTTCCGCCACGGGACACTGGCAAAGAACATGCATGCCCATACCGGGACTCGAACCCAAAACCGCTTGCGTCGTAGCGCACAGTGCTAACCACTCCGTCAGATAAGCAACGTAAAATCAGCCAATGGGGGTAGTCATGACGTAGTCGCCTTGTAACGAAGGGATACCGTGTTCGATCCCTGGTGGAGTGGTTAATATTACACTTTAAGCTGTAGGCCCCCATTCCCAATTGAGTCCGCTACGGCTCTTCTCAGGTATCTCCCAAAATGTCCTCACGGTGCTGCTTCAACATAAACATTTAGAGGCTCACAAAGGACATGAAACCAGGATGTGAAAGTGCTAACTATTCCTCCTACGTGTGAACCCCCATATTAATTTTCTCGGAACAAAATTAGGCGGTGGTTAGCGTGATACACTGACGAGTCCATCCACTTCATCAAAAAGGGACGTAAATTAAATAAATCATACGTCGCTTTTCTGTCACTTTTGACTAATAGCTGCGATGGGAATGAATGATGTAAAGATGAGATACAGTAAAACCTCGTCAATCCGGACTTAGCTTAATCCGGACAGGCAAAAGGCAGAATTCAAGGTTTTAAATGTGGCTAGAAGTCAACAAGAGCTCTTCCCAAAGGACAGGCAGTCAACCACTGATGACAGTCTGTTTGCCGCAGACTTTGTACTGTACTGTATAGTGTATTTAAGCCTATGCCCTTTAAATACGCCATAATAAACGTGTTTTGTTGCTATAAACGGAGTTTTAATGCACTTTCTACTGTTCTTTTAGGTTATATCAGTTAATCCGGACTTTCGTTAAACCAGTCAACTTATCCCCCATTAGTCCGGATTAACGAGGTTTTACTGTAATTGGATGGAAAATCACACGCACACACACACACACACACATATGTTTACGACACAACCGACGATCAAAGCTTCACAGCTTCGTTATCCTGCAAACATTCATCTTAGGACGCACTACGTTCGAATGCCTTCAGTGATCACCCCTTGCTAACACTCAGAAAACAGCTGCGATGGGACTCTATTTGCTGACCAATATAAAACCTTCTGGCAGGACTTGCACTTCGCAGGATTGGTGTGTTATGAAGTTTAGAGAATGAATAAGAAAGCAGTTAAAAAACTTTTCATGTACTGAGTACGGAGGAAAAAGTACAGGGTTGGCAACACTGTTCAAAATCTAAATTTTGGCATCAGAGTTGCAGAGATGACGACTACATTCAAGTGAAAAAAAAATAGCATAGTTTAGGAGGCTGTATCAATTTTGCTTTTTCATTATCTGGCACCCAGGGGCAAAGTACAGATAATCTTGCCCACAAAACGGTTAATTAAATATACATAATTTAATCCACGCAGTTGGTCGTTAACGGTGCAGATCAGAATCGGAGAGAATTTCTCGCCAGGAGCAGTTTGGACGACGGGGTGCCATTTCATGAAGCAGGGGAGGGGTCCTCAGCGCTGGAGGCCATTTGCGCCGGAACTCGGGGTTTTCGGAGCTGGAACCAATTATGTTTTCTGCAGTTGTTGTATTTTTTTTCAACGAGTAATTTGCTCCAAATTTTCCATGCGGAAGAATTATTTCACAGGGTGCCCACAAAAATTTACACAAATCTTAATGAGTGTCGCTAGTCCACAGATTGGAACTAACTGTTTTTCATTAGGATTCCAATCACTGAAATGTACCCCCAACGGGAATCGAACCCGGAACCCATCCTTCCTGGGAGCACCTAAAAATTTAGAACCAGCATTGCTTCAAGATTACTACAATACGTCTGTAGTAAAGCCTCGAGAATGACATTTTAAGTGATTCTTATAGAATGCACCATTCCACGAGAGCTAGTCAAAGTAATCTGAAAAGTTATACGGGGTGTCCAATAATTCGAGCCTGTTGTATCGAAAATAGTCAGTCAAAATAGATCCAGATATACGTCACTGACATATTCAGATATAGGAAAGGAAGGTATAAATCGAACTATGACGAGAGCGAGGAATGTATGGCCTATCAATCGATTTCACTATCGATTAATTTGGTGGTAATTCTTCTGTTTACTATTTATTTTTTCTGGTCGTGAAAATTCCATCAAGTCTTTTAGATCATTCCTGTATATAGTTAAGACACGGATGTTGTGTTATTCACCAACGTGCATATTTCTTCATAATCTTAATAATAATAATTAATAACACGTGCAAAATCTCCTCCAGAAATACATTTCTGAATACTTCGCAAAGAACGACTTGCAGAAATCTTTGTCAATGTTGTTCATGTCTGCAGTATTCCTGTATCATATCACGTAACTGGCTAGCGAGCCTAAACCGTTTTAGCAAAAAGCTCAAGGGAAAAGCATGCGCGATGACATGCACAGTTGCCGGTGTGTTACGTGCCGACCAATGGATATCGGCGAGTGGGAGGGATCTTAGGTAGTGAAGACTTAGGGAGAATTCACACCGAAGAAACACGCGACACGCAACACGCGACATGGAACACGAAACACGTGTCGCTTGGAAGCCAACACTCAGTAATCAATGCAACCTTTCTAACCGAAGAGACACGGCAAGATTCACGTGTCGCATGTCGCTTACGTGCCTCTCGGACTGTGCCGTTTTCTCAATATCGTGCATCGTGTTGCTTCAGTTTGTTGTTCGCGCATGCGCAGCGAATGCTTCATTCCAACGAGCTATATTTAGACACTAGAAGAGAGCACAACCGGTATTATGCTTGAACCTCTAATTTGTTGATATAATAAAGTATCGATGTGCACAATGTTTTAATATTTAAACACAACGTTCATTTCGCTTTATCAAGTTTTTTGATGCAGTTATCTATCGGCTGTAATTTGCCTTCAGCATCGTGAAAAGAGGCCGTGTTTTGGTCATTTACCTGACTGCTTTTATTTGAAAACGTCAGCTTGTGGAGGCACTTAAGTCCAAAATATTAGTCAACATGGTAAAGTACTCTAGTGCATTGTTTTCCAACCACCGGGCCGCGACCCGATACCGTGCCCTCGTATCAACTATACTGAGCACCAAAATGTTCTGCTGAAACTGGTTGACAACTATCATAATCCCAATATCATATTTGAGTTGTGAGTTTTCATTTTTAAGTCAATTTTATGCACAAATAGACTAATCAGAACTGGATCTGCCCGATGCCTCCCCGGTTATCGAACCCGGGATCACTTAATTACAAGGAGACGACGTTACCACTTTGTCTTCCATATTTTTATATGTGTCAACAATCCTACACACGTAATCAATCTATTATTAATTACTCTTATGATTATGCTAGAATTTATTTATCAATATTTAATTTCATAGGGACATGTTAATTCATGCATAAAATCTTCAATACTGTAAAGATTTACGAGGAAAATTCTTCGGCTAAGGGCATTGACTTAAAAAAAATACCGGACATGGTTTCACGAAAGTTGAGAACCATTTCTCTAGTGTTTAGGTATTCGCTTTATTCAGGCTGAAAAGTGTAGCGTATACAGTTTGATTTCAGTGCATATTATTTCTCAGTTTTCTCGTGCACAACATGCCTCTCCCAAGTTTCAATAACTTGCATAAATTTTACAACGCAATTTACATGTCACAATGTCTCTTGTTACGTTTTTTTCGAGTGACTAATGAACTGATTAATGCAATTATATCGGTACCATCATGCAAACTGAGCAAAGAAACCAGTGTCGCTTGCCGCGTGCATCTTGTCTCTTCGGTGTAAAACACTCGTGTCGCGTGTTGCATGTCGCGTGTCGCGTGTTTCTTTGGTGTGAATTCTCCATCATACGACTTGAGTTTGGCAAGTTCCGTTATACTTCGTTCCAGAACCACACAAAACGGAAGAGTAAGAGCGAAAGCGAGTGGGCGGAGCGAAGCAATGAACGCAAACTGCTGGTAGCTGGAGTCGCGTTTCTCTCTCCTTGCAAAATCTTTCCTTCTCACGCGTTCATTGGCCGCCCTCTTGAGGCACTACTTTCGTAGACGGCTTGTTTTCGTTCGCTTGTTCCACTCTCTCCTGGGAGAGAATATAGTTCTTGTTCTCTGCGATAAGCTTACGTATCAATCCTGATAGAAAAAACGTAATCTAATTTTAGACACGTTTGGAGGAGTTTAAGTGTTTGTTGATAAAGCAAGATTTTTAAGAAGCTTGTACACTACGTCCGGGGGATCTATGGAGGAAGAGAACGAAAACAAGGCTCTGCGCAGATAGTGACTCAAGAGGGTACAACCAATGAAAGCCTGAGAGGGAAAGTGAGTGAAGCTACCGTTTGCACTACTTCGCTTTCTCCCCTTTCTCTACCGTTAGGTGCGGGCTTCTCCACAGATTCCCCGGACAGAGTGTAGAGTTTTGTTCTCTCGAACTTGCAAGATACTTACCGTGCTCTAAACAGCGAATTGAGACTGCAGAAATGAAGAGAAAGACGAAGAACTTCAAAGTCACTTCCGAGCGCATCTCCAGCGGAATTCTGCGTGAGATCGGTGAACGAGGAAGGACATCAATTCCATCAGCTATGACGTAATGGGGGTTTCTGCGAAAAGGGACTCAGGTAGACATTCCTCCTCGCTCGAGTACTCAGCAAGGAACCTCATTGCAAGGAAAAATAAACCTTTTCACGTTACCTGAACCAAGAAACCAAGGATGAGCGTCCGATTTGCTACATTTCTCCACCCTAATGACGTCATCTCAAAGACTTGTTGGCCTCCGTGGCTATCCGTTCCATTAGGTAACACAAGTTTTTGGTTTCTCGGAATTTTCCTCCAATCCTACCTTTTATCCTCTCTTCCTTCTCTGCATAGGGAAGAAATTTCTATTTCCATCCCCTCCTTTCGTTCGCGGGACCCATCAAACGCTAATGGTTAGGGAGGGAGAGGAGGGACCATTTTCGGTCTTTGCGTCGATTCCTGCGCTCTAAGAAGGTTCAGAGTGTCTGGAAGAAGTTCCAGCGAATTCCAGGCCAGGAATCCGGGAGGTTTCTTCCCCTCTTTTCAAGAACGGGTGGCTTGAAGCTCTGACATTTTCAGATCACGTCCTGGCTTGACCTTAATCCCCATATTCAGGAGCGTCATACTTGAACGCCGGAAGCAAGGATACACTCCTCCTCCCTCTCAAGGCTCTTTTTAGTTTGCATACCCTTGCATTCGTTTCTGTCACCCTATGCTTTTCTTCCTGTAAGCTATAACCCCGTACCAGCTAACTGTAGACCAAGCGAACGAGAACAAGTCTCTGCGCAAGTAGTGACGTGAGACGGCTCAACCAATGAACAGTGAGAGGAACGGGATTGCGTAATGAACGACTGTCAGTGTTGCAAACTTTTGAAAACGGACCGTATTTTGGTCCCCAGGCCCGTTTGGTTGGTTTTAGAATTTATTAGGGATAAAACAGCAAGTTCAAACTTTGACAAGCCGTACATTTAGCATACGGACTAAGGCCTGGACCGTACCTCCGGACATACCATGAAATTTCCGTACGTGTACGGTTGGCAACGCTGCGCTTCCACCACTCGATTTCCCTGCTCCTCCTCTTTCGGCCCTGCTCTACAGTTAGCTGGGACAGGGTATAGAATATAGTGCTTCAATCCTTGCAATCCGGTCTCGGGAATCTTCGGAGCAAGGCCGCGCGTAACGGCAGAGAAGGGGAGAAAGCGGGTGGAGATAAGCTGTAGCTGCAGCCTCGTTTCCCCCTAAAGTTCTCCTCTCGAGTCGCTACCTACGCAGATGACTTGTTCTCGTATGTTCGCTTCAGAGATTCTCGGGACAGTGTGTACACTCAGCCGCAATACAAATGGAACACCTGTTGCCTGCAGTGGCGGCTGGTGGTCAGGCTCTATGGGTGTGCACTTCAGCCATGGCTATTTATTTTTCAGATCCAAGCATAGAAAAGCAGACACAACCTACAGTTTAAAGTGTGATCCCAACCACCGTGTCCGTGGCTATTTGTTTTAAAAAGAGTTGGATTTATTGTTGACAAGAATTGATTGAAGTTACTGCTGAATAACTTAATAAACATATTGCAAAATCATGTAGGAATTTAAGTTAAGTGATTATTGTTACATTGATGTCATTTTATATGTACTAAATAACGCATACAATAAACATGTTCTTTAACAGTAACACCCAAAGTATTTTTAAAATAAGGCTATTATTTCTGGTCATCAAAACCGTAAATCTATACCATGACCATGATTTACATTGGAGCAAGGTGGAAAGTAGAAGCACCAGGGTGGAAAAGAAGGGGCAACACCCCCCCGGGTGAAAAGTTTATCTGAAGCCGCTCCTGCAAACAAGGTAGCCGATCCAAAGACAACATGCAGAAAATCAGTTGTAATCTCTCTAGCAGTTGTTTATTTCTAATGACCGACTGACCAAAATAACAAAATCACGCGAAATCAAGAGAATAATAACAGTACTCACTCAGTCCACACTGCCCTGCTTCGTATTTTAGTTTTCCCCTTCCGCTGTGTCCGTATTATTACTGCAGTCGAGTAGTGGGAAAGTATATAGGGAGAGGACAACTTACAAGTGTAGAAAAGAAGAGGCTATTTGATTGAACAATCAGATTTGCTTACACTTAAAACAAAGCCAAGAGGGGCCTATACCCCAATTTTTCAGGTGTGATATGCTCTGATTTTTAAGAAATTCTGAATTTCTAGTGTAGAAAAGACGAGGGCTCAACAGATAGATTTACCCATACTTAAGACAATGGCAAGAGGGGGCCTATACCCCAATTTTTCAGGTGTGCAGGTTCGGGTTTAAGTCCTCATAAAATGTGAAGCCTCCCCTGATGGCAAAATGATAATATTGTTGCCTTGTAAACAAAAGGCTCGGGGTTCGAGTCCTGACAAAATATTTAAGATTGAAAACATGTGGCAAAATAATATGTCTACAAGTGAGATTTTGAGAATAATTACTGCTAGTTGATAGCCCCCAGATCTGAAAACCTCTTTTCTCCTCTGCTCAGACAGATTCGGCCATGTGTGTAAAAGTTATATCTGTATGATTGTTGTTTATAAACTTGTCAAAAATATGGCTTTTTTGTATGAAAACATGCAATCCTGAATACAATTCTGGTTTTGTCTTGTTCTGTTAATATAAACACAAGTGAGACTTACAGAATATTTATTACACAGTTCAAAATCCAATTTTGAATTGTATTTAGTTGATATAGAGATGAGGTTTTAAACCTGGTGAAGTGTGTTGTACATCAGCAAAACTATCACCAAAACCTAGTTACTGCTGTTGTTTGGGTATAAAAGCACCAGCTCAGCTATTAACTGCTGAACCCAACTGATATTTTTTATTAAGTATAAAATTTTGAATTGAAGCCCAGAAAATCTTATATAATAAACAACAAGAAAAAATGCCAAAACAAAAATATTGCAATCAGTGTAATAAAAATATATCTAGTTCTAATTGGGCTAGGCATTGCCGTATTTGTAACTCTCAGAAATGCAGAAAGGCCACAAAAATGTGTCCAAGATGCCATAAAATATTAAGCAAGGCATATTACAAATGGCATAAGTGTAATTCTTATGTACAGTCATCAGCATTGCCCTCACAACCATCCACATCTGGTCTGAAAAGGAAGCATGAAGCACCTGTTAATGCTGGACCTGCAAAGCAGCCACGCTATGAACCACCCATCCATAGCAGTTTTAATGCCCAACTTAGGGATTATCGGTTTGTATCAGAGCCAAGATGTGGTATTCAGAATTTTTTGAACAGTATAAATTCTGATCTGCAGGCAATTCTTAATGCACAAAATGGCTCTTATAAGCTATCCCTCAAATTGTTTGCACAATATAAGAAACCAAATGGCACAAAATTTACACAGCCCCACATAACAGAAACTGTACCTGTATATTCAAATGCAAATTCAGACAAAATAATAAGCAGTTTGATGGATCAATTGAATATTAAACACTCTGAATTTGCAGCAAAAGAGTCTGGATGGAGCCTATGCGGATCTCCACACAAGTTATATGTTAATATTTCTGAATTCAGCCCATTACAAGGATCTACATATCTGCCATTACCTGCCAATATTAAAAACAAAAGAGCCGTGGTTAATATAGAAAATACCGACCAGAAATGCTTTTTGTGGTGTATTTTAGCTGCTTTGTATCCAGTTTCAAGGCATCCTGAGAGAATAACTTATTACAAACAACATGAACATCTTTTTGACGATGCAATGGAGGGTTTGGAATATCCAATGTCTGTTCAGAATATTGATAAATTTGAAAAAAAGCCAGGCATATCAATGGCAAACAATTATCTATTAATGTATTTATTTGTTCCACTGGCAATTGCTTGATAGAACCTCTCAGAATCAGTATATTTGATGATGATTCTGCTGTTCCGATTGATCTGCTCTTAATTGAAGGGGATGGCACACACCATTACACTCTGATACATAATCTTGAAGCTTTAGTCAGAACACAACTAGACAAATCCAATACAATATTCAAGTTGTGCAGAAGATGTTTAAGTGTATTTGATGGTAAAAAAATAATAAAAGGGGTTTGTAAAGTGAATGCAGAAATTGCCAAAAACAAGTTAATTGAGCATCTGAAATATTGTGGCAACCATAAACCTGTTCATATGGTGATGCCCAATCCAAGTGAAAATTGCAAATTCAATAAGTTCGAAGCCTTGTTGGAACACCCAGCATATATTGTCTGTGATTTTGAATCGAACCTCAAACCTCTTGCATTCTGCAATCCAGATCCTGAAGAATCTTCATTTACACCATACCAGCTACATGAACCTTCCAGCTTTTGTTATATAGTTATACAGGATGGTGTTGTTACTAAAAAAGATTCATACTTGGGACCAGATGCCATCAAAGAATTTGCACATAGAATAGAAAATGAGTGCCGTGACATAGCATCTAACATCTTATTAAAATCAAAACCCATGTTGCCTTTAACAGAGAAACAGATTGAAGATTTCAACAATGCAGAAAAATGCCCGGTATGTGATTCTGAATTTTCAGATACAAATATCAAGGTGAAACACCATTCTCATACAGATGGTAAATTCTTAATGGCCCTGTGTAATAGCTGTAATATTAAGATCAAGAGACCAAAATTTGTCCCCATATTTTGCCATGGAGCATCCAATTATGATTTCCATCATCTGATCAGGTACGAGGGGTTTGACAAGCAGAATTTAAATATTTTAGCTGAAAATGATGAGAAATATATATCTATTAGCAAAATAATTAAAGTTAATGGTGTTCCTATTCACATAAGATTTCTTGATTCTTACAGAATTTTATCTGCTAGCCTGGCTACACTGGCCACTCAATTATCTGATGATCAATTCAAAATCACATGTGCATTGTTTCCAAATCAGGACCTGAAATTAATTAGGCGGAAGGGTGTATATCCATATGATTATGTTACAGATTTTTCTAAATTTGATGAGTGTTCTCTGCCACCACAACAAGCATTTTACAGCAAAATCAGAGGATCTGGAATCACTGATGAAGATTATCACCATGCCCAGTTGATGTGGAACAATTTAAAATGCCAGAAATTTGGTGATTATCACAAGGCATATTTAAAACTTGATGTCACTCTCTTAGCTGATATATTGCAGGCATTCAGAAAATCTTCTATGCAAAATTATAGGCTGGACCCAGTGTATTTTTACAGTGCCCCGGGCCTAGCATGGTCTGCAATGTTTTTAAATACTAAAAAGCAATTGGATCTGATCCCAGATCAAAATATGTATCTGTTTATGGAGCAATGTATAAGAGGAGGGACGGTGCAATGTTCCCAGAGATATGCCAGAGCAAATAACAAATATATGCCTGATTATAATCCAGCACTGCCATCAAATTATATACTGTATGTGGATGCAAACAGCCTCTATGGTCATGCTATGATGGATAAACTGCCATATGCAGGGCTTGAATGGGTTGAAGATTTTAATATTGAAGATCTTAAGGATTTTGATGACAGTGACTATGGCCTCTTCTTAGAGGTTGATCTGACAATTCCTGATGATTTGCACAACAAATTTTCTGATCTGCCCCCAATTCCTGAGGTTCAGTGCTCACCTGGCTCTAAACAGAAGAAGCTCATGATGACACTGGAGCCAAAACAAGGCTATGTCATATATTACAAAAACCTCCAGTTCCTGATGCATCATGGTGTTCAAGTGACCAAACTTAGAAAAGTCTTAAGGTTCAGGCACTCAGAATGGTTGAAACCATATATTGATACAAATATAGAGCTTCGAACATCTGCAAAGAGCCAATTTGATAAGGCCTTGTTTAAATTGATGGTCAATTCTGTATATGGCAAAACAATTGAAAATGTCAGAAAACATACCGATGTTAAAATAATTACTGACCCCAGCCTGAGCAAAAAATTGGTTGCAAAGCCTAATTTCAATTACAGAAGGATTTATGATGAGCACATGGCACTTTTCAACATGAAAAAAACAAAGATTAAGTTTGATAAACCTATTTATGTAGGGGCTGTAATATTGGAATTGGCCAAATTACATATGTTAAAATTGTATTATGATGTGCTGAAACCTTTTTATAAGGATCGTGTAAAATTGATGTACATGGACACGGATAGTTTTATTCTTGATATTAAAACAGAAGATGTTTATCAAGATATAGCACAGCCTGAATTGTTTCAATATTTTGACACCAGTGAACATACAAGGATTCAACCCCACAACAAAAAGGTGCCCGGCAAGTTAAAAGATGAGACACTTGGTGATGTTATTGTGGAATTTGCTGGGTTAAGTGCCAAGATGTACAGTTTTAAAACATGTAGTGGTGTTGCTGCCAAAAAGGCCAAGGGCATTGGCAAAATAACTGTGGAAAAAGAGCTTGAATTTGAAGATTATAAAAATTGCCTCAAATCCCAGAATTTAATCAAAACATCAGAATCCAGAATTCAGAGTGTGGATCACTTATTGACTAGCAATATTGTAAGAAAAGTGGCTCTGGACCCACATGATGATAAGAGATGTATTTTATCATGTAGCATACATACTCTACCATGGGGTCATTGTGATTTGAAAAATGGGAATCAATGCCCAATTACAGAGCATGATTTGAAATAAATAAACATGCCTATGAACTTATTTGGGTTCAAAAAACAGGCTATTATGGACCTGCCAACACCACAAGCCTCTCCTGATATGCTGTCTAAACTGAGTGCTTTGTTAATTATTCATCTGAACAGCATACTTACAGATGTTGATGATAAAACAGGCAAAACATTGTACATATTTAACAATAATTTGAATCATTACCAATTACCTGTAGGTGGGCAATTACAATTTATTACAACCCCTGAGGGCAATGTTAAAATTTCAGTAGGGAGAAATATTTACAGAATTAAGCACTCAAACATGGTTTCTGGCACTGTATATACTGTTTCTGCTGGTGACTGCTTATATATTGAGGTCCCTGGATCTTATGACAAGCTTATACCCTTTTTTATAGAATTAAGAATCAGATACTCTATAATAAATAACCAATAAATCAAAATGCCTAATGATATTTTTGGCCATACAAGACATGAAGATCACAGTGATGAGATTCTGATGCTTGATGTCAGAGTCAAGAAATTAAGAAGTGATTTACAAGCTTTACAAACCACACTCAATGCCAGTCTTCAACTAGAAATTACAAATTTGCAGTCACAATGCATGGACCCTCTTCTTAAAATTGATTCTGAACTCAAATTGCTGCTTCAGAAATATACTGACCTTGCCACATTGGATAATTTTCAAAGTTTAGAAGAAGCTGTAGCAGCTCTTCAAGCCAAATTTAAGACCCAGGCCACCAACTCTGAGCAATTGAAACAACAATTGGAAGAGCAGATAAATAATGTCCAGGCACAGCTCCAAACAATTGTCAAAAGCATAAAATCACAAGAAGATTTTGATCTAGTAATTTCCACTCTAAAAGAACAGATTCAGTCACTCCAGATACCTAATCTGGACCCTCTGAACAATGCCATAGCCGAGGTTAAAGAAAAAATTGAGGCACTTGAAAATTTTATGAACAACTTGCCATCTTCTGATGCTTTGAATGCAATAACTCGGAGTGTTGCAAATATTAAGCTGCAACTTGAAACATATGAAGATTTTGGAAAAATTCAAAGTTCCATAACCCATCTTGAAGGTACAATAGCAGCAGTGCAAAATGATTTGGCAAATGTACTAGAATCTCGCCTGCCCGGGATTGTAGATACCCTTGTTAGTGTCCAGCAACAAATCACAAAGCTTGAAAACCTCAACACTGAATCTGAACTATCTCATTTTCATCACTTGATAGATGATATCCAAACAAAACTTGAAATTTTACAACAATCCACACCCTCCCAGGCAGATATAGCCCTGCTCCAAAATGCTATGCAAAATGTGGCTGATGCTTCTGAATTAAACAATGTGAAATTGGCACTTGAATCTTTGCAAAATACTGTGTCAAATCTGCCTACATCACAGGAACTTAAAAATATAAAGAGGGCAGTGAATCGCATATTGAAATCAGAAGATATCAAGAATATCCAAGCAGAGATCAAACAACTCACTCAGACAGTTGCCACTCTTCCAACCAATCAACATATTAATGAATTGCATGCCCTGTTTGAGGATATCAGAAGACAGGTCCATGATCTTACTGCTCAAAATTCAAAATTGGCAATTGTTGAAAATTTGCAACAAATTGTGGCTAATATCAAGCAACAGCTAGGAACCATGGAATCCAATCAAGCAAGTGCTCTGTCTGTTTTTGCCACCCAGCTACAAGAGATTGTGCAACAATACAAGAGACTTGTTGTGGACATAAAGATCAAGCCAGGCCATGATGATGTTGTTAGGACCATCAATGAGCACCTTGAATCTGTAACAAGCAGATTGCTCACAGCAGAAAAAGAAATAACAGGCATAATTGAAAATCCTAAACATACAGTAATTCTTGAATTGTACAGCATCCCCAACAAAGAATATGATTCTCCATTTACACCAGGTGGCAAAATATATATGCTGTCCCCTGCACAATTTTATTACCAATTTTTTGTTGGGGGCACATTGAGACCAATCAAGATCAAATATTGGCTTCAACCACAGGCACACCACTACCCCACCTTATCAATAACAAATGCTGACAACAAAGTGAAAATCACCAGTGTAGAATTAGAGGATTTTACAGACCCCAATACATTAGAAACAGCCTATACTGAAGATGATGGCACCCTGGAATTTAAAATACAAATAGGGGACAAATTATATTTAGAAAATCCTGCAGTCTCAGCTGCTGAACACCCCATAGTTGCAATATTCTTGTTTACATATTATGTCTAGAAAAATTATTGTTGATGAATTACACAGACAGGCCAGACATAATTTTAAGAGACTCCCAGTAGTCACAAAGGGCATAGATGATTTATGGCAGAGCGACTTGATTGAAATGGCAAGTGGGCAGTTGAAAAACTTAGACAAAATCAACAAGGGCTACAAGTATCTACTCACTGTAATAGACACATTTTCAAAATTTGCCTGGGCTGTGCCACTCAAATCCAAGACTGGAAAATGTGTTACAGAAGCTTTTAGGACAATCATCAATCAGAGTGGAAGATCACCGCGCTATTTGCAAACAGATAATGGCAAAGAATTTTATAATTCAGTGTTTCAACAATTTATTAAAAGCCAGGCAATAAAACATTATTCGAGTTACAGTGATCTCAAAGCCTCAATTGTAGAGAGATTCAACAGAACCTTAAAAAATCTTATGTATAAACAATTTACCCTTCAAGGTAATTATAAATGGATTAATATTCTTCCAGAACTTCTACATAAATATAATAACTCGGTCCATTCCACAATCAACATGAAACCCTCTGAAGTAACTTCATCTGATGAGCAAAAATTGATCAGCACTGTTTATTATCCTAAATATCAGCCAATAACAAGAAAAGCCAAATACAAGGTGGGGGATCAAGTAAGAATAAGCAAATATAAGCACTTATTCAAGAGAGGCTTTACAAGAAACTGGAGCACAGAATTATTTACAGTGGTTCAAGTTAAGCCTGGGACCCTTAACACATATATAATAAAAGATCACCGAGGAGAAATTCTCAAAGGCAGGTTCTATGAACAAGAGCTCAGCAAAACTAAACAGCCTGACACATATCTCATAGAAAAAATTATCCGCAGAAAAGGCAACAAGTTATTTGTCAAATGGCTGGGTCATCCGGAAAACAGCTGGATCGATGCAAACAAAATAATAATATGAACACCTGGGATGTTATAAAAAGGCTGCCAGAACCTGAACAACAGAATAAGAGAAAAGGCAACTTGCTGCCTGATAATATTAGGTGTCTTATTGTTGGGCCATCTGCTTGTGGTAAAACTACACTAATGGTTGATAATTTTTTATTGGCACCCAACTGGTTAGACTGGAAAAACAGGCATTTGTATATCTTCTCTAAGAGCTTGGAACAATTAAAATATCAGCAGTTAATGAAGCTATATGATGGATTGGATATAGCCACTTTTGAACCAGATGTTAAGCCACTTCATGAATGTCTCGATAATTCTGTTGTTGTGTTTGATGACATTATACTGGATAATCAAAACAAGGTTAGGAATTTCTTTACACAGGGCCGGCACAAAAACATTGATTGCTTCTACCTGGCACAGACTTTTTCAAAAATACCGAAGCAACTGATCCGAGACAACAGCAATTTTATATGTGTGTTTCATCAAGACCATACCAACCTCAAACACATACATGATGAATATGTAGGTGGGGACCTGAGCTACAATAATTTTTCCAAGTTTTGCAGCAGGTGCTGCAACCAGGACAGTTATGGGTTTGTCACAATTGATATGACAAGAACACCCAATAGTGGCAAATACAGAAATAAAATCAACAATTTTCTAGACGTTGAGACGTATATAAATAACCATGAAAAGGCCAATTATTGATGATCTTAAATTAAGAGATTATCTTGTAAAAAGATTTAAGGGATGGAAATCAGAGAACCGAGGAATCTATGAAAAACACAAGCAAACAGAACAGCCTGTAATTGATGCTATTAATAATTTAGGTAAAAATATCAAAACTGTTACAGAGCAAAATCAAAATTTGATCACAGAGCTTGTACCTGTAGCTGCAAGGAACATATTAGATTATCCATTCACCCCACTTTCCAGTATTCATACACCTAGTCCTGTTGCTCCTCGAAGAATTGAAGCTACTCAGGATCCTATTGAATTGGGTCTTCTTGCTCAAAAATATTTAACCACACCTAAAGACAATAAAGATGAGGTGTTTGGCTTATATGCTGACACAGAGCTTGATGGCAGCATCATACATAGAATTGGCAATTTCAGAGTAACATTTATGGGAGATGATATAATTGTATATTCAGAATCTCGACTTGGAGAAAAAGGTGCTTTTGTTAAATATGCCGGCACGCCTGGATTATGGGAACTGATGACTAGGAAAAGGCCTGGCAGCTATACAGATCAAGATTATGAGGATTACAAAGAAATATTAATAAAATCAGATGCTCTATACCAGAACAATGATCCCACACAAAAAAGAGTGAAGTCGAGCAGTGGAGCAAAATACAATAATTTAATCAAGCCCATATGGTCACAGATCAAGACTGGCAGTGGAATCAAACAATACAACACCCTGCCCAAAGAATTTGTGTGGGTTGATGATGTCAGGAAACTTGTAGATAGGCTATTGGTAATAGCTGGGGAGGAAAATGCAGGGAACCACAATTTTTACAATGAAAAAGTTGGAATTATGGACATGATAAGCACCAAATTGTCTAATTTTATAGTCAATGACACTAAGGGGATTGGATATCTCATAAAAATTATTAATACTCTACCCCCCAAATTTTGGAATATTTCTGAGGGTCGGGGGCTGGTTAATGACATCATAAACAAGCTGCCATTTGAACTACATATTCCAGGCTATCAGTATTGTGGTCCCGGCACAAAATTGGATCATAGATTAAACAGAGGGGATCCTGGTGTTAATCCCCTAGATGCTGCTTGTAGAGACCATGACATAGCATACAACACACATTCTGATCTTGACAAGAGACATGTTGCAGACAAGAAATTAGAAGAGGCTGCATTTGGTAGATTTGTAAGCAAAGATGCATCTTTGAGTGAAAAAATAGCAGCATTGGGAACCACCATAGCTATGAGCACCAAACAAAAACTGGGGTGGGGGTTGTGAATATGTATATAATAAACCTACAATGAAGGCCAAGGGTGTTATGTATCAAATACCTTATGCAGGTCTCAAATCTCTTAAAACTATTGACAGTCTTTTAACCAAAAAGCAGCGCAAGAAAAAAAATTCTTGTATTGCCAAGGGTCATGGGATGAAATTGTTGCTTAGTACCCCCCAATTAAAAAAATTACAGCAATCAAGAAAAAAATCACATGTGGGGGGATTCATATTTACCATCCCTGCCATCTTAGCTGCTCTCGGGGCTGTTGGGAGCTTGGCTGGGGGATCAGCTGCCATAGCAAAAACAGTAATAGATGCCAAGAAAAATAGGGCAGAATTAGATGAGCAGAGGCGCCATAACCTGGCCATGGAGAAACAAGGCAAAGGTGTTAAGAGAGCCATGAATAAGTTTAAAAAAACAAGAGCCGCTTACAAACCAAGATATTGAAGCTTTAATCAAGCCACTGGGCATCAAACATTTTAGAGGTGTGTACATGTCTGATTCTTTACCAGAACAACCACTCAACAAAGAGTGTGGCATTGTTAATTTGGATAAGTACAAAAATCAGGGCACTCACTGGATCTGTTATCTTAAATATTTAAAAAATGAGGCATTTGAGTTTGATTCATTTGGAGGTGTTCCGCCTGAAAATTTAATAAAATATCTAAAATCACCCAATCTTTATTACAATAATGCCCGTGTTCAAAACTTCAAAGATGTTAATTGCGGACATTTGTGTTTATATGTTCTTAGATATATGTCTCAAATAAATAAACCATCAATTGAAAATTTTCAAAAAGCCTTGTGGTATCTGAAACATCATGGGGGTATTCCATCTCACCAGCCAAAATTCAATATTGAAACTCAAATTACATGATGATATAGTGTATCCCAAAACAATAGCTCTCAGAGCATTTTATGGCATGTACTTAATCCCTAATATTACACACCACAACAACACAATTGCAGTAGGGGATCAAAAAATTGTCATTACTCCAGGGCAGTATAATCTGTCCACTCTAAATGCTCAATTACCCAGAGGTGTAGTGTTAAGTCAAAATTCTGTCACTCACAGAGTAGAAATTGTATCTGCCACAGAGACAGTGGATCTGGGTACTATAGGAGAGCTGTTAGGCTTTGAGAACAACACAAAACTTGAAGCAGGCATCAAACACACTGCTATGAATATACCTAAATTCTTAGCCATAGAGACTCTAAATATTCACTGTAATGTGGCTGAGGGTATGATCACCAAATCAAATGGCATGGGCACTCACAAACAAACCGGCATTATTGCAACATTTAAACCTAATTCAGAATTCATGGAGCCAATCATCTTCAATCCATCCCCAACATTATATTTTCCTGTGTGTCATAATATAATAGATTATATTGAATTGATGGTCACTAATGAAAAAGAAGAATTAGTTGATTTTGCTGGAGCCACAACAACTGCAATCATAGAGATTAACATTTAAATAAAAATACATACAAGAAGAAAATGGAAAATATTGAGAGTTATGAGCTACAATCATTCCCCCCAAACAGGAGGACATTTGCAAATTTAAATCAACCCAACACAGAGATTGAGGTTGATCTTGATGTAGGGGATGGATTTATACACCCCCACAGAGCAGATCTATACATCAAATTTGATGTTGTAAAGCTCGATGGAACAGATTATCCGGCAAATTCAAATATAAGACTTGTAGACAATTTTGTGCCCCATCTGTTCTCTGAAATTGAGGTCAGAAAGCATGGCGTTGTTATAAACAGAGTGGATTATCCCGGAATTACCTCCACAGCTTTGGCCACATTAAAATTATCCAAAACCGAGGCTTCATACTACAAAATCGGTGGATTTGAGGCTGGTGATAAGATATTATCTAAAAACCACACTGTGCTGTTCCCTATGCGCCTATTGCCAGGATTCTTCTCAGATTATAAAGATATTATGTGGAAGGGTGGGTTAAGAATCACATTTAGAAGAGCTGCAAATGATAACAATGCTCTGATGAGGTACAGTGCATTAAACCCTACGGGGGAAGCTCTGCCTAATACCCTACCTGATGAGGGCAAATGCATTATTCAGACTATGGAGTTAAGAATCCCTGTTGTTGAATATGAGGCCAGTTATGCTCTTAAATACAAAGCTGATATAATAAAAAATCCACAGGTTCCTCTGCAATTTTATACGTATCAATGTGTACAGAAGCCCGCATCTGGTACATATTATGAGTTTGATGCCACAAATTCATTCTCCAGCATACAATATGACATGCCTGATTTTGTAGTAGTACTGTTTCAGACTGGGAGACACAACAATCAGGAAAAAAATTCAAGTAAATTTGATAGCTGCAACATCAAGAACATATATCTTAAAAATGGCAGAAATGAGGTATTTCCTAGAGAAAATTACAATTTAGACATGTCCAAGGATGATTTCCTCAAATTATATGAGGCCTTTTCGGCTTTCAAGAGGGTCACTACTGGCAATACTGACATGTATTACACACCAGATGAATTCAAAGCACAGAGACCCATGTTTGTAATCAACACTTCAAAAAGAAAACAAGTTGTGGTGAATGACAGGACAAACATTAAAATTATCTGTGAATTCCATGAGGCATTACCTGATGACACCATATGTAGTGTTATTCTCATAGGTGAAAAATCATATGTTTATGATGTAAGAAATGAGAGAGTCACGGAGCAATTCTAGAAGATATTTGCTCTATTATCCTGTTGTACAACACACAAACCTCAACTGTTTATCAGCTAGCAGTTAATATCTTATGTGTGGGCAGTTGTATATATTTCAATCTTATACAGAACTCAAACCCAAAGCCCCTGATTACAATGCCACAATATTAACACGTCTCCAAATGGAATATGCCCACATTTTACTGGGTTCTGAAGACCTTGATACAGACAAAATTGGATTTTGTTTCTGTCATAATATTTTCCAAGTCTTTGCCTAGGCTTATATTATCAGAATAGAATTGCTTTCAGCATGAAGAGGGGCAGTTCATTGCCACTGTGTGAAAATATGTATTTTTATCTCAATAATCTTTGCTACACTTTTACATGTTGCATGTTACACTTTTCCCCCTGTCGCACAGAAAGATTAATGACCCCTTCAGTGAATCGCACAGAAAAATCATTAATGCTCCCTTCTAGCGTGTAGATTTTATCTCTTGCGTGCCGGCAGGACATGCAGGCAATTAATTATGCCTACCTGCTCTTCTTCTATTGTATTGAGCAAGTGGTTATAAAACATGAGAAAATAAGAAAATTGAGAAATTCAGTTTTTGTACAATATATTGTTGTAAAACATTTTTTACCAGGGTTTCAGATCTGGGGGCTATCAAGTAGCAGTAATTATTCTCAAAATCTCACTTGTAGACATATTATTTTGCCACATGTTTTCAATCTTAAATATTTTGTCAGGACTCGAACCCCGAGCCTTTTGTTTACAAGGCAACAATATTATCATTTTGCCATCAGGGGAGGCTTCACATTTTATGAGGACTTAAACCCGAACCTCCACACCTGAAAAATTGGGGTATAGGCCCCCTCTTGCCATTGTCTTAAGTATGGGTAAATCTATCTGTTGAGCCCTCGTCTTTTCTACACTAGAAATTCAGAATTTCTTAAAAATCAGAGCATATCACACCTGAAAAATTGGGGTATAGGCCCCTCTTGGCTTTGTTTTAAGTGTAAGCAAATCTGATTGTTCAATCAAATAGCCTCTTCTTTTCTACACTTGTAAGTTGTCCTCTCCCTATATACTTTCCCACTACTCAGTCGCTGCGCGCTTTGTAGCTAACTTCCCTCCAAATAGTCAACATCGTTAAATATTACGTATATGCTTTCGCTGTGTAGAGTTTTCCCTTTCATCATGAAATCAAACAATTTGCACTGAAACAGGAACGAGATTTTGACAGTGTAACAATTCTTGCAACGTATGAACTGACACACAATGGAAACAGCTGACTGATTAACGATCCCCCCGCCCGCGCTGATCGACTACAGCGCCATATGGACAGTTCATTATGACCAAGCTGCTGCACTAAGCAAAGGCAATGCAAGACATTGTTTATAGCACGCGTTTCGCTCTGAGTTGCCCCCTCCTTCCTCCCCTTCTTTCTTGCGCCTGTCATGCTCGGAACAACAGTGTGGGTGAAGATACCATAGAAATGTCCCTTTTCCAAAAAAAAAAAAAAAAACACCTCGATTTACGATGTTGTGTGGGCTGCATCCACTCCGCCACACGACCTCGAATGGAGTGGGATTGCAACACTGCGTGAACACAGCACTGGTGGTGCTCGTAAGCCCATAATACTTCAAGTTACAGGCGCCAACCCTTCCTCTTTCCTTGCGTCCTGCAAACAGCGGCATCTGAGCGCACTCCCACTTGTGCGAAACAAACGAATCTCAGTCTGCAATCGTTCGTAACACAAAGATATGGTCGCCGATCGGGCGTGGGAACGTTTGATGTTTTGAAGGAGATAGTATTAAGTGAATAAATATAATAAAAATTAATTGCATTACATATTTATTTGGGTGTGCATGTGCGAATGGGCAGAAGCCGCTACTGGTTCCCTGTAAGGCGTAATGTGTGCTGTCTAACTATACGGCGCTCGTAGCCATTAAAATTTTCCTATTAAACTTCACTTATCGCCTTAGGGTTGGCAACACACAACGCCTTACAAGGAAAACGAGTGTCTTAGGTACTAGGTGTGCCATTTCTATTGTCGTTGACTGTACTTCTCTCCGAAATTCATAATCAAAGTCTCGACACTAACGTAACGGATGACGCTGTCATTTTAAAATTTCGCGTCGCTTTTCTGCCACTTTTGTTAACAGCGACGCTGAGGATGAATGCGTCTTATATGAATACACTCGCAAAGAAACCTATACCCTAACCGGGTCTCGAAACCGGAAACGAGTTCGTTCGCTTAGCGCGCCTGGGTGTGTATAATCTTTTAAACAGGTCGTCTCGAGTTCGATTTTTCGCAGTGGTGAAGGCGCAGTTGGAACTTTAAAATCAGTCCAGTCTCTTAGAAAGGAAAAGAGCCAACCTCCGCGCCATAAGAGAATTCGAGACGAATGGCATAATCCTTCTCCCTGATAACACCCCCGCCTATACACTTCTAATCTGGTGAAGGATGCGGTTTATGGATTTGGGTGCGAAACACTCCAGCATCCTCCCTACAGCTCAGATCTTTCAGCGTGTGATTTTTTCACATTTTTAATGACCTGGGGAGACACATTCGTGGGAACAAGGTTCATTCGGATGGAACTGGGTAAGGCTGTGGATTCGTAAGCAGTCGACAAGCTTCTGCAAGGATGGAAGTGACCGCCTTGCCTCAACGGCTTGACAATTGGCTGTACTTCGTGGAAGGGTCCCCATTTACACCCAGTGGGCGAAACGTGGAGGTAACACTGCAATGAAACCTTTTGTTCGCTGACTTTCTTTTGTAATTTGACTGGCCCTTAAATGTATTTAATGAAACACGTTATTGTTCTTTCTTTTCAGAAATTACCGTGGCCACAGAAGCAATACTGCTCGTTCTAAAGGTAAGATTCACTCTATTTTCTCATATTAACAATTTGCGACAATCTGTCCTGTTTCAATTTCTGATAGGGCATGCTGTAATAGACACCTAATCATAATATCGTTATGCTCTCTAAATATGCAGGTTTATATTAGTACAAGATGTTTCGTCAAATACACAGGCGGCCTTGAAATCATGCACCTGCTATTTTCGTATTCTTCTACCGTTTGATTACTTTCAAACAAGGTAAGTTGATTTAAATCAGTTTGATCGCGATTTAAATAATTTATAGAATAATGTACGAGGTTTATTTCTTAATTAGGGGCCGTTTTGAAATGAAAACATGTAAAGGAAGAAATTCAATTACCTCTGTGGCTGTTCGTACGTACATTCAGCTACTTCTCAACGTAGTTCCCATAGTTGTTGAGACACTTGTCGTAGCGGTAGATGAGCTTTTGTAGACCCTCATCAAAGAAATCTGCCGCCAGGTCAGACGGCCAATCCGTCACGGTCTGTTTGGCTTTATAGGCGCTGTTGAAGTGGAGGAATGAGCCAATGAGCGACTGTGTGGCAGCTGCAGTGTGTGGCCGTTCGTTGTCGTGCAGCAACATGATACCGGAAGACAGCTAACCTCGGCGTTTATTATGTATTGCTCGCGAAGTTTCTTGAGAGTGTTGCAATACACGGCTGCATTAACTGTTTGTCCATTCGGCAGAGACTCAATCAGAAGCACCCGAACCTATCCCAGAAGACAGTGAGCATGATTTTCTTGGTGGGGGTTGCTTGCTTGAACTTCACCTTCGTGGGGGATGATGTGTGGCGCCATTCCTTGGATTGTTGTTTTGTTTCGGGGGTGTAGAGGGACTGGCGATAAATGTCAGCCGCTTTCACATTTTTCGCGGTCAAAAACCTGACCACTGATCGTATCTCACACTCGGCGGGATTTTCAATCACCTGCACCACTTCCATTGTCCACCACAACCACACCAAGCGTTTCACAACGTGCAAATGACGTCTGTTTACGTGCAAGGCATGTCGGTAACTAACGCACATGCGCAAGACGCCAAACACGCAGTGTTGCCAACGTGAGCGCAAAACGCCAAACACGCAGTGTTGCCAACGTGAGCGCAAAACGCCAAACACGCAGTGTTGCCAACGTGAGAGCAAAACGCCAAACACGCAGTGTTGCCAACGTGAACGCAAAACGGCCCCTAATTATAAAATAACCCTCATACATAAAGATTTTGTAGATATCAGAATCACTTTTGGTGAAAGTAAATTAATCTCGTTATCATTTTATGGTGTTTATTAGGCTCTAAGAAAGGAAAAGGAAACAAAATATATGTGTACTTAAGGGGTGAAGCTCATACGATGAAATGTAATCATCAAACCAACTTAAATCCTCTTGATATAAAATAAAATAATTTTTACAGGCAAAAATAGCAAACATTTTTTTGTAGCAAAATATACAAAATACTAATCATGTTAAATCATAAATATTGTCAATATCATTAAACTGTAAATAAGCATGGCAGCTTATATCTTAAATTGAGCTAGAAACGCTTTAAGTTGCAATTATAGAGTACATCCATAATGTTATATTTTCACTGGATGAAAAGTTACTGAAATGATTATAGTTTCATTAACACACTCGACAAACATTTCCATAGTAGACTCACGTAGCTTACAGTATCAGAAACAGAAAAAATTATATTTTCATATACATTTTTATTTGCTTTTATCGAACTGTTCAAATATTTTAGCAGGTCGTTTACTAGAAAAACATTTTCTATAAAAAATAACATATCTATATGTATGGTGCCAAAAAACATACCAGAAATTGAAGCGTTTTCTTTAAATCAAAAAATAGATTTAAATAAAAAAAAACATAAAAAATTATCTTTAAAATAATAATCATGATTCTTATCAACCCTGGTTTCCAATATTTTGACATACTGAACTCCCCGTTCATGTTCATCTCATCTCATATTGTTTTAACCTTCCACAACATAATGTTTATGAAGGCTGACTTCTCGCCGGGAATTACAAGAATTAGGCTCCGAGAATTTTGCTGAATTTTTCTCCGCAGACGACAATAGTTACAACTTTTATTAATCTAGATTAATTTGAATTTATACATATTTATAAATGCCCTGAGGCAAGTTTTTGCAGTTTAGCTTTGATTTTTATCGAGGAAGGAAAATAAGAAATAACTGCGTGGGAAATAAAACAGAATTCTCTCTGTCCGTTTGCTCTGTTAGTCAGAAAAAAATCTCTGACAGTCGGAAGATTATTATTGCAAGATAACAATTATATCTTTAAGTTGATTATGTAAATTTGAGTTTGAAAATTCTTATACAGAGCATTCCCTGATATTCGCTACGAGACACGACGGCAAGCGGCCCGGCATCAGCGCTAGTCGTTCCCGGTGAACGGGGTCCGCGACAGTCGCACGCTACAGTCTGTTTTTTTCGCTCTCCCTGCCTTCGCTCTCTTTCCCCTTCTGTTGACGTTGCAGACTGACGCCAGTATAATCCTCCCTCGGAAGTTGTGTTGTGTCCGTGTGTTGAAGATTGTGGCTTAATATGGCACCACAAAAGTTTACATTACAACAAAGGATTTATCTTGTCGAGTGTTACTTCGGAAAGAGGAATTGTGGAGAAGTGCGACGACGGTTTGCAACGAAATTTCCTGGTGTCCCGTTCCACATAGGACCACTATATTAAACCTCGTGAAAAAGTTTAGAGTAACAGGGTCAGTTCTGAATAAAAGTGGAAAGAAAAATGGGGAAATCTAAAAAATAATGTATACAAAGACAATCCGCACACCATCCGTAGAGTATTGTACGAGAAATCGGGAGAATTAAAGTAGACGAACTTGCACGTGTAAATGACAATTTCCTTGGGAGATGCCAGGAATGTGTTGCAGCAGAGGGACATCATTTTCAACACCTTCTGTAGTACACAATATGAAAACTGTAATTTTAATAGCCGACTCTAGCGACTGTTACGGACAACGTTCACCGGGAAAGACAAGCGCTGATGCCGGGCCGCTTGCCGCCGAGTCTCGTAGCGAATGTCAGGGAATGCTCTATAGAATTAACAGTTCTTCGTAGATTAGTATATCCCGTACGATTTGTGACTTGTGTGTATTTCGAGTCTGACTATGTGAAATGGCAAATGCAAAGTCCGCAGCTTAAATTAAATATTTTATATATGTATACCGTCTAATTGAATTGAATTATAATTTTTGGATACGTTGGAATTACACTGACCCTTTATATTGTTAATATACACTTCTCACAAGAAGTTTGTAATATTATTATAAGTCATCATCCTATTTGAGCTGACCTTTATTTTGACATCTTGTTTATATCAGTAGTGTTTTGTCAGTTAAATAGAAGATACTCACGAAATTTATTGTGTGCTAAAATGAATAAGTACACCCCACAAGAACGTGGAAAAATTGTGACAATATTTTTAAGGAAATCTTGACCGCTCCAGATTTTTTCCTTTGGGGATATTTGAAGTCATGTTTATGTGAATAAGCCAGAGACGTTGCAGCAACTAAAGCACAATATTCAGCATGAAATTGGAAGCATTTCCCCGCAGATTCTTCCCAATATGGAAAACGCATTAAAAGAGCAAAAATTTGCATCAATTAGAATGGTGGTCATTTATTGGATGTTATCTTTAAAAATTGTGGACATAAAACTTACAAGTATCAATAAACGTTTAACACAAAAAAACTACTTTCTTTAATTTAAACCCCAAGCTAGAGGCTAAGAAAATCAGGTAATGACTTTTGTGCCACCCTGTTGTAGGTAATAGGTGATAGGCACGGTGACATATGTCGGCGAATCCACGAGAACATCTACCAGATAGATACCATGTGTTGTTCCATTCTAAGCCCGTGCCTATTGCCTAATATAACAATATTCTAAACTTTCTGTGAGGAACGTATATTTGTGTGGGTCGTGAGAGGCGGTAATACGTAAGGTTGAAATAGATAATATATCTCCTCGTATCTGTGGAGGTTTGGAAAGTTCGCCTTGAAAAACTGGAATTAAACTTACGTTTTTTCTTGGTCCTAGAGTTACCACCCTGTTATGTCATCATTGCAAGATATAAACCATATGCAGTTTATGTCATTATTTACAAGTTTATATTTGTATATTACCAACTGATTGCCCGGCGTTGCCCGGATATTTATTTATCCCAATCTTGTATCAGACTGAAAAAAAAATAATTCTAACTATAGTGTAAAATGTAACAAATTTTAAATGTGATCGTGAATGTCACCAATTAGCTCAGCGACTCCGAAAACTAAGGATTCGACACTAATCTAGGTCATTTGTGGCATTTTCACCCCCGCTCACCCCCCCCTATGCCGATAGGTGATGAACTTGAAGTTGAACCGCATTGGGAGTGTCACGGAAACTATGGATTCCACACTAATATCGGTCGTTTTCGCAACACCGCCTGAATGTTAGACAACCCGAGAAACACTAACGTTGTGCGGATTGCATAGAGTCACGGGTGTCTGTTTCTGCGGAATTTAATATCGGTGGTTTTCGATTATTTTTGCATATCACCCCTTCCCACCCCACCCATAGGGGTGCCAGGGGTGTCTTACCAGCAAAGTATTTCTTTCCAGATTGCAAGTGACACGTGTACCAAGTTTGGTTGAAATTGCTCCAAGCGTTCAAGAGTTATGCCGGAACAAACACACACCAACACATACACATATATCCATTTATATATATATATATATATATATATATATATTGCTTATTTGCTTATGCTTATTTGCTTATGTACGGTTTATTTGGAGTGTATTGGACACTAGTTCTTCCAATTAAGCAACCAACCTGAGGTTTCCTGACTTTCAATCAAAACTAGTTAAACTATACAATGAAATCATGAAGTGAAAACATTATTTGGTATTAAGCAACGTCAATTCGCCACAGTCAGAATTCAGTGAAAAGTAAATAGATAATTTTTGTGGAAAAAATGTTATTGGATATGATTGCCACTTCGATAGCTGAAATAATAGTTTTGTAATCTATCTATATTATTTTTATATATATAAAAATGTATGTGTGTGTGTGGGGGGGTTAATGTGTGTATGTTTGTTCAGCAATAACTCTCGAACGTCAGGAGCAATTTCAACCAAACTTGGTACACATATCACTTGCAATCTGGAAAGAAATACTGTGGGTAAATACACCTCTGGCACCACTAGGTGTTGGGTGGGAAGGGATGACATGTAAAAATAATTGAAAACGAACGATATTAGTGTGGAATCCATAGTTTTCGGGGTCGCTAAGACGAACAGTGACACTCCCAATACCGTTCAACTCCAAGACACCTGTGGCACCCATAGGGGTGTCTAATAGAAGATTGGGATAAATAAATACCCGGGCAACGCCGGGCAATCAGCTAGTTAAATATAATGAGCGTCACGCCAGTAGCACATTGGAAATGAAAAGAAAAAAATAATAACTTAGAAGCTTTTATTAATCCCCTATAATTCTTGGTTTTATACTTCAACATATTCTGATAATTGCCCTTACGTAATAGTACGAAATATATAAATTTACTGTATGTATTGTGTTACGTACCCAGTAGAACCAAATAATGTAAATAGTCTGCAAAAGCGGAATAGAGATGGCAGCACCAGGCGTGCAAGATTAAGAATTAACATAATATATGTGAATGACTTTATAATTAAGAATTAAACGATTGGGAAAGATGAAAAACAATAAAATATAATATAAGAAGATAAAGAATAAATATAAAAGAAATACGTTAATATATATATTCGATAAATCAAATCAGTGATCATATGTAAGTTAAAAGGAAAATTAAAGAAGTCAAAGCACTGATACAAGTTTGTGTCTGAACAGATATTGCATCTGTCTGATTGATTTACCATTCCCATAAAATTTTGTTTACATCAGTGGCGGCGCGTTCGAGTCGACGCCGCACAGCACTTTAGGTTGCGCGTTTCAACCGTAGCACCTACTTGGATGCGCGTGTTAGTCGTTTGGCACCAAGTATACACTCTGTTGTACCCAGTTAGTGTTGACGCGTTCCAATCGCAGTCGCAAGGGAGGATATGAGAATAATTCCCCAAGCTTAAAGGATAAAGGAATTCATTAAATCGTCAAAAACATAAATAAATGGAAATCCAGAGGGAAGTCCAGATCTAGAACGTCCATTAAGAGGAAAGTCCAGATCCAGACCGTCCATTAAGAAGGAAGTCCAGAAAATCCATTAAGGAGGAAGTCCAGATCCAGACCGTCCATTACGAAGAAATCCAGATAGAAGAATATACAAATTGAAGAAAAGAAATAATAAAAAACATATTGAGATAAAACTTGACTGTAGATGAGAATTATAAAGAAAAGTAGCTCATCATGTAAATATTCTATTTTATAATATTCTATTTCCATGTATCCTTGTTTATATAATATATTCGTTTCACCATTGAAAGGCATCCTATCTGGTTTCGTTGTCTACAAAAAAACCCTACCCTGTAGATATTGTAGCTGAGGTTTAAACTTAAGATTTATGTACCTTTGCACAAATGGAGGTAGCAATGTTTTCATTGTGATGTTACAGGACGCCTATATCTCAAACTAAGGAACAAGATTCTGATTGCCGACTTCCGTGGCGGAGTGATTAGCACCAGAATCCCGGCCTGAATGTCCTTCATCAATTTCATAACATTACTCATCCTCACCTTCGCGATGGTTACAGGTCCCGCGTATATTGTATGACTGGGCCCCCACACCCACCTAGAGCCCTGGAACCAGCCAAGTAAGGATATTTCGGAATCACACCCTGTGCCCAGAACTAAAGAAAAACCTGACCAATTCCGATCTGAAAAAATCCACTGTTTCGTACACAACGAAACAGACGCTGTATTCCATTAACTTTCTTTTCTTTTACGCCATATTTTCCTCAACTCTATGCTTTTCCATCATTCATTTTTAGCTTTTGTAAATCTCTCCTCCAACCTTTCGAACTAGAAGCTTATAAAAAAAATCTTCCTCCAAGCTCACTTGGCCGGCCGGCTATGTTTTACAGCGGTGGCCGATCTTACGGAATTCGGCGCCAGATGGCTCCGTATTCGATCAATAGAGGGCAGCAGCTTCGTTCCGGAAACTCATAGCAGCCGCGGGGCTCTAGTTCAACCCGTTAATGTGGGAAGGCAAGTTCTCCTTCTGTGCAAAGTGCGAACGTGTGAGGTTCCCCAGTTTAAGAGTGACAACGAGCGCTCAGTATTTGCCACCTTGATAAGATAGCCTGAACCCCACGGTTGAAAACTTGAGGCAAAGTCATGAAGTTTCGCGGGGAAGTCTGTGTTTTGAAGTTGTGGTGACTTGAACAGCCGTGGATGGATTTCTTGTGGAACGAAACTTGGCCATTCTAACCGGTGTTTGCGGATCCTGGACGTACGTTCTGTTCCTGTCTCTTGGGACAAGGTAAGTGGGCAACACGGGGGTGTGACGTCACTTGTGGACAAAGGTGACGTGATTTGTGTGTTAGCGGTGGGTCCTTAATGCCCGAACAGAAATCGGGCGTGTCGTTCCCGTGCGCGGACCTTACTAAACTACATATATTAGTTTGAATGAAACCGATTTGACGTTCTGGGTGTACGTTTCTCTCATATCACATACCCGGATTTTGGAAGTACAGGGTTCGGGTCTAGAATAGATTTCCGTTCTGCCTTATTTCACTAGCAGCATTAAGAAGGCATGCAGACGATCTAGTCGGAGGCGATGCCTTGTAACCAGGGCGTGCCGGGTTCGATTCTCGGGTGGGAGAACATTTCAGTGCTTCGAATCTTAATTTAAACCATATGTCCGGCAACTGTTCGCTATATAGGCGTAAAATGATCGAAATAATGCCATCACGTTATATACTTTACCTGATTCTCGTCAACTTTCGTAGAGAAGTGGTCAGCGCAAAGGCAGAGGTCACAAGTTCGAATCTTGGTTGAGGGTATTATTGTGCTTCTCCCACCCAACCATTTTATCATTCATCGCTGTAGGCGCGATTAACCCAGTAGCTAGCAAAACTGTGTAGAAAGAAAGTGGGTTTTCATCTTACTTATACCTATTAATAATTTAAACAGCCGATCTCCGTGGCGGAGTGGTTAGCACTACGATAAATAATAATAAACAAATCAAACCTTAGACATTACCTCAAGTAATGCTGGTTGGATAGGTTATTGGGATGTGAGGCTCTTGGTTTGAATCCAGGCTACGGCATGCTTCATATTATTACGAATTTTATTGTCATAATGCATCCTTTATCATACAATGTTAAACCCAGTCCATACATATCTACGAAATGAAATAACATTTTAGTTCCACAAAAGACACAATGTTTCCAGATTTCAGTCTTGGTCCAGGCATGGGTTTTTACTTTTCAAATGTGATCAACCGAATCATCATTTATCAGTTGACCTCCGTGGCGAAGTGGTTAGCACAGCGCGCCACGAGGCAAGGACTCCCGAGTTCGAATCCCGACCAGGGCATGGGAGTTCTTTGTGCGTGACCTTTCATCAATCATATCATCACACATCCTCATCGTCGCGATTATCCAAAAGTGGCAGAAAAAACGACGTAAATTAAAAGTATGTTACAATGCAAGTAAGCCTCATATTCAATATAGGCTCATCGTGACTGGACATACAGTTTTAAGTGGAATTGAAACTAACGTACAACGTGGCTCCATCGTGAACAGAAGCCAGGATTACTTGTTTCCAGGGTGACGCACATGAGTTTGAAGAGATCTCTGTTTCCTACTTACAGTGTCTTATATGGAACTCCCTTTCTTTCTCTTCTTCCTTCGTTGAAAATCTCTATGCGTGTCTGTGCTTAGCGCGATGACTGGGAGAGAGACAGCGTGCGAATGGAGTCTTTGCTCTACACATTATTGAACTATACCGTAGCGATGTGATATCAGCAGGATGTCTTGACTGCTTCTACCCCTTATCTAAGATTGATCTATTAATTGATTTGGTTTATTTCACTTCTCTTTTCTGTTACCTTTGGCTAATCGCGAACGTGAGTAATGATACTATAAAATTGATGAAGAGACAGTCTTTAAGAACGCTCGAACCCGGTGCCTCTGGCATCGTAGCGCGCTGTGATAACCACTTCACCATGAAGGTCGGCTCCTTATCCAACGGAACATTAGGGATCCATGTTAGCCACAGTCTTTGGCAGCTTTACTATATCACGCCTCTCTCTAATAGCGTTCGGAGCGAATGGACAATATAGAGAATGTCTCCAATTTCGTTAATATTTGGTATACTAACTAAATTTGGCCTTCTAATCACGAATCTGTTGTTAAAATGCGGGGGTCACGTGTGGAAATAGGGAAAAAAGCCGACATTAGTGGAATTTTTTTACAGCTGTATGGCATTGTTTTAGGAACAAAAGTTTAACTAAGTTTGCCTAACCTAACCTAACCTACCAGAAATGGTTCGTGGGGCTATCCGTGAATGGTTTGTGGTGCTACCCGTTCATGGTTCGTGGGGCTACCCGTGCATCATGTACAGATTAGAAGGCCAAAATTAGTTAATATACCAAATATTAACGAATTTCGAGATCCTTTCTTACCCTAACCTTACCGGAAATGGTTCGTGGGGATATCAGATGGTTTGCCAATGAGCACGTATTGTAACAAAATATAAGTTTGGTAGCACTAGCTTCATCACGGTGCAAGACGCCATTTTCCCAGAAGAACGGTCGAACACCGTTGCCAAACTTACCTCGTTTTCACTGTCGTCATCTTCCTCATTCTCCTCGCAAGGAACAGTGTGGCAACGCTGTAGACAGCGCAACGCATGCCGAACGTCACTTGTTCATATCATCAAACATGGTTCCTATGTTTCTGTATGGAGAATGATCGCGGTAATGAGGAACGTAATTTTGCAACATATAAAGACGTAAGTGTACAATTTTTTCACGTGGCCCCCAAATCTCAACTCCATATACGTTACTAGGACTGCATATTTAGTGAGTATGAGAAGTAGGAAAGGAATTGGGGACATTCTCTATATTGTATATTCATACCTAGCGTTCTTATCTTTAGTACAGGAGGTTCCAGGTTTGATTCCTGGCTTGTTAAGGTGCTGTTAGTATCGTGGGAAGGGCATGCTTGTTGAAACATGAGGCCAACCTCCGTGCTGAGTGGTTTGCAGAGCGTGCTACGACACCGGGGTCCCGGGTTCGAAATCCGTCCTGGTCATGCGTGTTTCTTTCAAGTTCCTTCAGTTTCATCATATCACTCATCCTCTTCGTCGCTATTAGCCAAAAGTGGCAGAAAAGCGAAGTAAAATAAACCAAATTAATCAACCAATTAAGCAAATATTGTGTTTTTAATTCGTCCAGTTCATCTAGTCATACACAATTCATCCCAATCATCAGATGACTAAAAATGTTGAAATAACAACAGTTTTACTTGTGCTAACCTTCGTGCCGGAATGGAAGCAGCATAGCGGGCTGCGTAAGGAATGGACGTTTCATTTTTTTCGTGGCAACTCATCGATCACTGTCCTGCCTTGTCCTCTCCCAACACTTCCGATGTACGGACTTTTTTAGGACATTTTCCGTAATCATCTTGCCGTCACTTCGATGTTGCGAGATTCATACCTGCATAGACAGGCATTCGACGAGAGAAATAAATTATTTACATCCTTATTGGTGCCTAAATAACCTGTAATTTGTTCTATGCAATTCGTTTATGACCTCCTTCTGTTGCAATCCCGTTTCGCCTAATGGCCCAGCAGAAACTCATGTGATTTACATCCTGACGAAATTCCCGTTTCGCCGAGCCCGACTCGTTTCGAAGCGGCAACCGAAGTTTGCGGGTTTGAGTCCTAGTCTGGATATTCTTAATGAGTGTCCTTTCATTCGATTAACCAAAAGTGGCAAAAAATAGAGAACATCATTAATATAAACTGTAAAACAGATGTGAAAGAATAAGAGTTTGCAGAAGAAGACGGTAGATGGCAGCACTAATTATAATATTATAAATAATTCATTATACAAGAAAGAGTGATTCAACGAAAATTAATTCGTCACAGAAAATGTAAACTAGATGTAGTTGAAAGCACGAAAATAGCTACTGAATTAAGATAGAAATACAGGCAGTATTTACTTTTAATAAGATGAAGCCTATAGTCGTCTTGTAAGCACACATTAAGAAGTATTCAAAGAAGAAAAAAGTCTACGCGTTTAAATGGACGGAGTTGAATTGAGGACTAAAAGTGGTAAACGTTGTAAGTGCCAAAACCGAAAGTGTTGGGAAATCACATCGTTCCGCACATCAGCCCGTAAGAACGTTCCCACTAGTGACATCTTTACACGCCCTTTGAACTAATCAGAGGGCTACCAGCCAATTTCACGTTTACCACATTATAAAGCATGGCACATTTCACAGTTTAACATGAAAAACTGTGTTTGAATTATTGTGGCACTTACAGCGTTTACCAATTTCAGTCTTGAATTGTTGAAAATATGTTAAATACATATGGAAGAGACACTTAAGCTAAGAGGAAATATGTTGAATTTGAGGTTAAAGAAGACACATTCATATGGTGTGCGAGAAGTGATAGCGCAAGCGGAAACGTAAAAAAGTTCATGATTGTAGAAGCAAAAAGGTCTCTGTAAACATGAGGTCGCAGTATCGGGACAGGCCAGTAATAACGAGACGCATGGAGAGAGGAAAATCACATGTTTCTAGTGGGTATTGGTGCGGAAACTCCATTGAATGGGGGTGTGGCCATCATGGCAGCCATCTTGGATTATTACAAAATACTTTTAAATGGAAAGGGGTACATATGAATCATCAATTTAGGCTAGAATCGTCCCGCAAATGACAATCCGAACTCATTTTGGACCTATCGCCATTCGTGGAAGAGATAGGGTATGCTACGTTTGACTGCTAAAAATGATATTTGTCTGAAAGAATTGTTTACTGTATTCCTGTGGGTAACTGTACACTGCAAATTACAGAGAGCATGAACAAGAAAACATGACATTGACTTACAGAATGCCTCAAAGCAAGTGCTCTTACTGCTTCCCGTCGACTGTCTGACAATATGTCAACCGATCGTAAAAACTACAAAGTGCACGTTGTAGCATATCCAGAGAAAGTCCTCTTGTTTCGTCCACAATGCGATTCCGTAGATCATTCAGGGAGTGTGGTTTTGTGCGATACACTTTGTCCTTCATGTGCCCCCATAGAAAGTAATCCAGTGGTGTTAGATCGGGAGATCTTGCAGGCCATTCGATCATACCTAGTCTTCCAATCCTTCGTTGTAGAAAGATTTCGTTTAAGTATTGTCGAACATCACGTCCATAGAGTGGCGGCGCTCCGTCCTGTTGGAACCAAACAGGATTAAATTAAAGTCCTGTGTGGACACTTGGATGGCAGGAACAATCTGTTCACGAAGCATTGTCAAATACTTCACACCTGTCAGATTGCTGTCAATGAAGAAAGGGCCAAGAATGATGCCTCCCCTAATTCCAATTCAAACATTCATTTCTGTGGATACTACGTATGATGTTCCATCATCCAATGCGGGTTTTCATCGCTCCAATAGTGACAGTTATGTCGGCTCACGTGCCCGTTTAACATAATGACGCTTCATCAGAGAATACAATGTCATTGAGGTGAATACTATCGTTAACGCATCATTACTTAGCAAATTTCAATACGGCGATCAAAGTCATCTTCCGTCAGTTCGTGTACTAAACTCACTTTGTAGGGATTAAACTTACTGCGCACTAAAATTCGTTGCACTGAACTCGGGGAAATGACCGGCGTGTTGCAACGCTGGTTACGGATTTTTTACAAAAGATTGTAACACATCCAAAGACACTGCATCGTTGCTACACGATTTCGACCTTCCTGATCGCACACGGTCTTTAACACTTCAAATTGCTGCAAAGCGTCGAATGGTTCTTTCGACGGTTGACTTCGAAATTGGGTTACGTTCAGGGAATGCGGCATTAAATAACTGTCGCACCTCGGTATATGATCGCTTACGATCTTCATAGCCACGCATCATTAATAACGTAATACGTTCTCGTTCACTGAGCTCCATTTTGACCACTGACACGGACACAAATCTCCTTCCTTTGGCACAACACTCAGCAACATGAGCGACATGTAGACCGTTCGCAAGGACGATAACAAATGCAACTGACCTTCGAGGAAGTTGACTACAATCTACAAGGGATGTGTACAGGTAGAGTCCATATCCAGACGAACACTGTTATTGCTGTCTGTGGGAAAGTAAAACAAATACGTAACTCATGCTCTTAATTCGTCGAATAGGATTGTTAGCTACAAAAGAGTATGTTACTCTGTTGTAAGGAAGGATTGTTTAGACTGGCATTCTTTAATTCGGTAATTTGCAATATTATGTTGTTTTCAACAAACTATCAAAACAACCCGGGGAAAGGGCTAGAGGCAAGAAAGGAAGAGAAGTAGAAGTCACGGCCTCGAAGTAATACCATCTCTGCATTCGCCTGGGGGAGCTGAGGAAAACTGATCTCCCGATCTATCACCCCTGGATAACTTTCTATGGGGGCACAAAGTGTATCGCACAAAACCACACTCCCTGAATGATATACGGAATCGCATTGTGGACGAAACAGGAGGACTTTCTCGGGATATGCTACAACGTGCACTTTGTAGTTTTTACGATCGGTTGACATATTGTCAGACAGTCGACGGGAAGCAGTAAGAGCACTTGCTTTGAGGCATTCTGTAAGTCAATGTCATGTTTTCTTGTTCATGCTCTCTGTAATTTGCAGTGTACAGTTACCCACAGGAATACAGTAAACAATTCTTTCAGACAAATATCATTTTTAGCAGCCAAACGTAGCATACCCTATCTCTTCCACGAATGGCGATAGGTCCAAAATGAGTTCGGATTGTCGTTTGTGGGACGATTCTAGCCTAAATTGATGTGTCATACGTACCCCTTTCCATTTGAAAATATTGTGTGATATCCAGTATGGTGGAATCCAAGATGGCTGCTATGATGGCCACACCCCCATTCAATACAGTTTCCGCACCAATACCCACTTGCAACATGTGCTTTTCCTCTGTCCACGCGTCTCGTTATTACTGACCTGTCCCGATACTTTTGACTAACCCTGTATATATATATAATATAGAGCCCTTATTTTTTCATAATTGCCTTGTATAGCCTTTGTAACTCTGACCCTGTATTAGCCCTGGTATAAAAACTACCCTGAAAAGATGTAGCAAAAAGATTCTTAGTTTCTTTGATTCGATCTCCGAAACGTGGCTATTATTACTATTAATCGATTGTAATTTATAGAGGTAAAAGTCAATTTCTTTTCTCACATGCACTTGTAAATATAAAACCCAACTTTCCTGGAGGACTGATAAACACAGCGTGCTAGGACGGCCTCGACAAATACACTGCAGGCATGCGTTTCGTCTCTAAGCACTAAAAACTCTCCTACAGCTTACATCAGTTCAATATACTTCACATATTTAAGGAAACAATAAAGAAAATAATACTATTGCACATCATTCTATTGCAGTTGCGAAAACTCCACACACAAGATCAATCAACACTAAACTCCCGGCCATGAAATAAGGCGTATGGCAGAAGTTCGCGCTGTTGCCACGTCGGAGCACAACCCCGTGTGTTCGGATGTTTAAGAGAATGACATATCTCGTTGTAGAGTTGGTCTTTGTAATCCATGTGATACAAACTGACAGTATTTGCTTGAAAGGTCAGGGATGACACAAAGTGCCCCGAAGAGAGGTCGGTCTGACGCTCGAACTAGGCAACGCAGCCCGGTTGACGTTGCCACACAGTGCGCGGGAACCAGCGACTTTTGTCCCGCTCTCGCTTTGCTTCTCCCGCATGTGGCAACAGCGCACTTCTGCCCAGACGCCTATTATCATGGTTTAGATCCGCATCTCACACATATCCATATAAACTTCATTACCGAAAATGTACAGGTTAGTCAATAACTGTCAGATTGCAATATAGCGACTACTAGAATTGACGTCATAACACATGAAAAGCCTTGAATTCTAAATGTCCAACTACTCAAATGCGTATTCCTACCGTGCGTCCATTTCGATCTGCAGCCAAGAGATCGGGACAAGCGTGGCGGGCGGTGCTGACGGAGATGCCGACATTTGCGGCCTGAAATGCCCGCTTATTTTTATGGACATATGCAGACATTTATATAAATATTGCAAAACGAGCACTAACCTGTGTTATAAGAGTACGGTTTTAATTTTAGTAGCTTAGTGACTGTATGTGCCGATGATTTTGACACGCCCACCTCTTGTTAAACACGGCGTAGAGGTTTGTTTGGAGAACGTTCTAACGCTGCACCAATATCATCGAGTTTTGCTTCGGTTAGAATCCGTCGTTTTTGCTTAGGTGTTTTAAAATTTAACGATACAGTTTCTCGTAATTTAAGGACAAGATGTCTAACCGTATCTCTGTGTGGAGTTGAAACGCATGGAAATTTCTGTACAAATTACCTACACACGTCTCGACACGAGTTTGTTTTCACGTAGGTACGTGTCATACATAAAAAAATCTTTGTTCTAACGTGAATCTTGCGGCTGGCATGCCAAGCGTCTCACTGACACGTCACACATACACACTACAATAACACAAACAAGTAACTGCAAGTAACCAAGAATAACACTCTTGCGCACAGTACGAAATTAACACGCTCTTGGTTTACATTGCTCGCCACTATATTTACAACTCTGTCTTCATCTAGTCGCGAAGGAACAAAAAACTCGAGCTCGGATATTTCGGATTGCAAGGAAGCTCACGAAAACCATTCACTTTTATCGGTTTCGTCTGCAGTGTAATCCTGATACAGTGTTGCACATTCGAAACCTCCAAACGATTCCCATGGCCACAAAACTCTTTCAAGGATATAAACTTAAACAGGACGTTACTGGTCAAAACTATGATTAAAATGCTTTATTATCTGTGGCTCTTAACATCGTTTCTATAGCGTATTTATTTGTGTATATAAGAGCAGAACTTGGATGAATTACAGAAGAACTTTTGCGTGTTATAACACAGGTTAGTGCTCGTTTTGCAATATTTATATAAATGTCTGCATATGTCTATAAAAATAAGCGGGCATTACAGGCCGCAAATGTCGGCATCTCCGTCAGCGCCGCCCGCCACACTTCTCCCGATCTCTCGGCTGCAGATCGAAATGGACGCACGGTAGTAGCTTTGTAGAGAGAACAGGTGAGAACCTTAAATTTAAACCGAAAGTAGTGGTACAGGCAAGAGCAAAAGTGCGTTGCGTCTAGACACAAAAATTGACTGAGCATAGAATCTCTTCTGAACAGGTCTGAGTTACAGGGGATGGACAAAAATATGGAAACACCACGACATCCGAACGGCTGAATCGACGCAATTTTTCCACTTGAAATCGGACGCGGTGCGACATTCTTTTGTTTTGCGCCTAGAGATAGGGCCCTGTCGGTCGACAGTTGCGATGTAGATAGCGTGCAGTGTAGTTGATACTGAATCATGTCCGAGGTGACAGTGTTTCAAAAAGGGCAAATTATTATTGTCCGCCTTGCAGGCGCCTCTGATAGCAAAGTAGCCATGTTATTTGGCGTATCGAGAGGAACTCTATCCAAGATCATGATGACATAATAGTGTGTCCGGAAAGACATCATCAGATAAACACCTGCGTGGACGAAAATGTACACTGAGTGACAGAGACAGAAGGACACTGAGGAGGATTGTGACCATATTTTGCACGGAGAATGGTGCAAGATCCCATTATCCACCATCCAGGGCTTGTTTTTGTCCATTCTTTGGAGACTGCAGGCCATTTTGGAAGATAAAGGCTGTCCTTCACCTTATTAGCTACAGCATTCAGGCTTTTCTTCGCAGGTGTTTCCATATTTTTGTCCATCCTCTGTATATTAACACCTATTATTGTAACCAGACATAACCATAGAAACCTTGAAAGGTGTAATTGGGGATGTACTAATTTAATTTTGCACGTACAATTACTTCTGCCTCCAGCTGTACAAGCAACCTATCTAGGGAACCGTATGAAGCAGTTATGCCGCCTCCTGCTTTAATCTCTCATTAATTCTTCACTATATGTTAGTTTCGTGCTAGCTGAGCGTGAATTGCCGAGGTACGATATTAAACTAATTCCTTCCCTCAGGAACAGATGGTATCCGCTCGCCCTCGGGAATCTACATGGGGATCATCCTTGCCAGAGAGGGTACTCATGGTTTCCAACTGACGAATTTGGCAAAACTTTTTTTGCTGTGAAGTTTCTGTACCTGAATTTCAAAACTGTACTAAATGCTTTAGATGCGTGGTGCTTTCCACCTCTGAAGATTTTGTATACAGTAGAACCTCGTTAATCCGGACTAAAGTGGGGATAAATTGACCGGTTTAACGAAAGTCCGGATTAACTGAAATAACCTAAAAGAACAGTAGAAAGTGCATTAAAACTCAGTTTTAGTAACAAAATTATGGTGTATTAGGTTTGTACGGCCACGTATTATAGTGACCAGAGTTTTACGAGAATATGCCGAGGGTATTCCTGTGTCAATGCGGCTTCTTCCCGAAAGCCTGCGGGCAACAGAATTTCATCAGTGGTTGACTGCCTTTTGTTTCGGAAGTTCTCCCATGGACGTTGGAGGTACGTATTCTTAACCATTACGAACCTTGTATTCTTCTTTTTTTTCGTTTTGCCTTTTGCAGAAGTCCGGCTTATCGGAGTCCGAATTAACGAGGTTTTACTGTAATTTTCATTTGAGGATTGTTTCACTCTACCTTTACGTATTACACTCGGTCCCGGGAATCTCTGGAGCGAGTGAGGTATCAGCCGTTTGCAGCAGTGCGCACTGCTTTGCTCCGCTTTCTCCCCTGTGCGAGACCTTGATTCACACATTCCCGAGACAGTGTTCAGTCTACAATTTCAGAATTCAAATATTCGTACCCTGGCGAGCTTTGTTCCTTTCTAGAATCATTCTCTAATCTCTTACGTTCAGATAGGCTAATCGGGACTGGACCTACAGTAGGCCTGGTCAACCCACGGCATTTGTGAAAGGGTGCTCTCGTATCAACGTGCTTACTGTAGAGCGAGTATAGAACAACCAGGACCGTCCAGTTCGCTACACATTTTGACTCTCTCTGCACTCGAGCATCTAATTGATTACACGGAGCAACATCGACGCTTCTACTTCGTTGAGTGATGTGTCGTATACTATAAGTTTACGTCTGCATGCGTTGTCTACACGTAATCTACGTGTAGATTTCATTGGATTGTAGTTTACATAGACTACGTAGACAATAAAGTACATTAAAATTAATTTTCAAGGGTTTCATGAAAGGAAAGTGACATTTTCAACTATATTGGTTCCTAATGAACTGACAAGAATCTTATTTATAACAAAACTTCTCTTCTCTTCTATCAACTATGGAAGAAGATACATTGTATGCAAAAGAAAAAAACAGATGGCAGTTGTGAGGCAAAATTAGTCTTTTTCTCATAAAACACTAGAATATTTCCTACGTCATGTTCTTTTCCTAGGTGAGAAATTGTTCGAATTTGCAAGAAAGAGTATGATAAGTTCTTCTCACACATTACCAACTGATACGCAGTAAAATTTTGTTTTAATTCCACAGCGCCCTTTGCTAAGTTATCACCTCTCGCCAGTCGCCATGTTGTTTACATAGATTACGTCATCTAAGTGTATAAAATAGTCTACGTGTAGAATGTAGATTATCGTTGTTTACGCGTAGACGCACATCACTAGTATTTGGTGCCTGCACCGTTTGCAGACATGAAATGAACAATTTGAACGGTAATACTCATGGATCCCACTGTACAAACCTAAATATAAACCTAACACAATTTGCTTCTAACAACAATGCCATTTACAATAACACATTAACAATCTAAAGATATTTTTGTGTGTTCTCTCTTGTCCACAATTACGTTTCTTCTTATTATTATTTGACGTTTCTTTGTAACACTCATTCATACAGCATTGTACAGTGGGATCCAAGAGTATTACCGTGCAAATTGTCCATGACTATTTTCATTATTTTTTTCTCTTACATCCTAAAATGTGATTTTATACTAGTTTTGGCTATTTTTTCCCTTTTTCATTCTTCTATTGTTATGCCATGTATTGTTGTACTTAACATCAACAATTACACATCCGCTAAAATACTTTGAGCTGTTCTTTCGAATGATATCGGTATAAATTTCGTAATATACATAATTAAAATTTTGTGGTCGTTTATAATCACGGAATGTTTTTGTGAACATGCTGTATTTTAGAATCAAACTTTTAGATTCGTTAATTTACCACTTTTGACAGACATAACCTGTATCACGTATATATTGTTCCTCAAATTAGATAGAATTACAGTATTTTAATAATGATTTGACATGGTATCTAAATCTGATTTGTAAGTAATTCTCAGCTTACGTGTTATTTTCTCTTCATCTTGGCATACGTATAATTCAGGTTCAACTGTGTGTGTGTGTGTGTGTGTGTGTGTGTATATATATATATATATATATATATAAACCTAACACAATTTATATATATATAATGTGTGTGCGTGTGTAAGAATGGGCTTTTGCTGTGGTCACTGGTCGAGTACATTCTTAAAGAGCGTAGCCATCACGTATCCACGACTGAGGGTCATTCGAGGGTACTGTTGTACATACGGCCAATGCGGCTCGGCCAGCCAACCATAACCACAGACCGCGCAGCCCGACATTCCCTTCAATTAATTTTCCGGGAATTGGGGAGATTCACGCAAACTGAGCCAATGCGTCAAGTTGCTGTCCAGGGGGGGGGTACGAGTCAAGGCGTGAGTAGAACGCATGTTGAGTGGGTCATATTGAGGGAATTATTATTGTTTTGTACGATGGAAGTGACGCAATGCCTTTACTTAACGCTAAAGAATGTCAAATCGGTGGCGTGGTGGTAACGTCTTTGCCTTGTAGCCAAGGGTTTCAGGTTCGATACCCGGTGGAGGGCCAGAGTGGTTCTGAACCCACTTTATACTGTAGGTCCAGTCCCAATTAGCCTTTCTGTGCATGAAGAGGACACGTACAACATCGCGTCTGTGAGAATTAATATTTATATTCTGTTCCGGGAATCTTTAGAGGAAGCGAACGGAAACAAGTCCTCTGCGCTATTAGTGACACGGGAGGGCTCGACCAATGAGAGGAGAAATGTCTGCACGGAGAGCAAACGCGAATCCAGCTCCAAGCCGGAGCAGCGCGCACTGCTTCGCTCCGCCCACCCGCTTCCTCCCCTTCTAAACCGTTATGCGCCGCCTTTCTCCACAGATTGCTGAAACAGGGTGTATATCAGAATGGTCCAGAGCTGTGAAGATTGCTTCTTCTAGTTTTTTTCTCTTTCTAGCAATGATTCTTTTTGTCGTGTTCAACGATGCCGGGGGCCTTGGGTTCGAATCCCAGCCTGGGCATGGATATTTGTGAATATCCATTCATCAATTCCATTATGTCATCACTCATCCCCATCTTCGCAAATTAGCCAAAAGTGGCACAAAACTGCAAGCTAAATAAAGTAAAATCAATCAATCTTTGTGTCGTTTTGCCCTACTTTTTCTGGGATTAATTTCATATCGTTGCTAACCTTAGTGTTGGATAAGGGTTTCATAAGTTTTGTCTAGAAGTCTTCACACTTCTACGTCAGCAAAAATCTCGATTCGTTTCACGGTACGTCAATGGCATACCAAGAATTTTGTCGCTTTCGAACAGAGAAAATAAAAAAAACAACTCAATATTCTGACCAAGGCAGAAATCTATTTAATTATAAAACATAAACTAAACGTAACGTTTCAACCTTCTAGCAAGGTCTTCTTCAGACTCTGCACCAACTACAAATGTAACAAGGTACAAAAAAACAGGACGATATATATACACAAACAATACTCCCCTCCAGAACATCTTTCTAATAGTCTGAAGGGGAGTAATATTTGTGAATATCCTCCTGTTTTGTACCTTGTTACATTTGTAGTTGGTGCAGAGTCTGTAGAAGACTTTGCTAGAAGGTTGAAACGTTACGTTTAGTTTATGTTTTATAATTAAATAGATTTCTGCCTTGGTAAGCATATTGAGTTTTTCATATCATCGAAACAAGGCTTAATGGTGTTATAAGAGAAAATAAGTGACAGTGGCAAGCATGGATCTCTGCTATGTGGCTGCTTACACAGGAAAAACAATGCCGTTAAGAAAGTTCCAAAAATGTTATAGATCCAACTTTTTATAAAGGAAGGACTTTGCGATCGAGTCATGACTTCCCCCAAAAGATTTTGGTTCGAATCCCGGGCTACACTCGTGTCTCGGGAATCTGTGGACCAAGGCCGCACATAACGGTAGAGAAGTGGAGGAAGCAGTATGCTGCTGGTAGCTGCACTTACTCCCCCCTTCACTCGTTCATTGGTCGTTCCCTCTCCAGCCACTACTTGCGCAGAAGGCTTGTTTTTGTTCCCTTGCTCCAGAGATTCCCGGGTACTGGACTAGCTCCTTCATTAATGTTAAGTACAAAGAACAAAGAACTATAAATCCAAGACATTTAGCAATCACGTTTCCAGACAGGAAATATCTAGAAACATCTGAGGAATGCCTTGTCAGACATTGCCGAGCTTCCTTGATCGCCATCGTTGTAAACAGGCGTTAACAATTGCAATCAGGGAAGAGACTACAGGTAACTGAGTCGGCATTATGTAGTAAATTCGATTGGGATAAATGTAGGGGAGGACGGGGTTCAGTGGTCAGTCAGTTACGTGCAGCAGAGGGAGACCGGAGGGCGATTTTGGGCAAAGACGTGTTGGTATACCTTATACATTAGCCGTTCCAGTCTTTGTGGGTTTAGAACTAGAGTTTTGTGCACTGCCATTCGCATGTGTGTAAGTCAGTACCTCTCGCACGTTACCATCGAGCTTACCATAAGCAGCGAGCGTGCCATACGTCGAGGATGAATGACGACTGAGCTACTCCAAATAGAATCGATCCCACATACCGTAGGGTATGTCACGAAATCCCTTATCTCCATCATCGAGATTATCTAGAGGCAGAAAAGCAACGCGAAGTAAAAAAAAGCATATTTATTTTATTGAATCATACAAACCTGGAAAAAATGCGCACACACAAATCCCCGGGAGTAATGACAACAAAACTACACAGTAAAAATGAGAATAGCCTCCGGAGAAGAGTATACAGGAACACAGGGGAACACAAAGGTCAAAGGTAGCGAGACGCACGAAACGAATCCTAGAAAATACAACACGAAACAAAGAATAATGATTGAAGAGGGAAAATGGAGCAACTATAAGCAAAGAATAATGATTAAAAGGGAAGATGAAGCAACTATAAGCAAAGAATAATGATTGAAGAGGGAAAATGAAGCAACCGTATGCAAATAATAATGATTGAAGAGGGAAAATGGAGCAACTATAAGCAAAGAATAATGATTAAAAGGGAAGATGAAGCAACTACAAGCAAATAATAATGATTAAAGAGGGAAAATGAAGCAACCGTATGCAAATAATAATGATTAAAGAGGGAAAATGGAGCAACTTCAAGCAAAGAATAATGATTGAAGAGGAAAAATGAAGCAACCGTAAGTAAAGAATAATGATTGAAGAGGGAAAATGAAGCAACTATAACAAAAGAATAATGATTGAAGAGGGAAAATGAAGCAACTATAAGCAAAGAATAATGATTGAAGAGGGAAAATGAAGCTACTATAAGCAAAGAATAATGATTGAAGAGGGAAAATGGAGCAACTATAAGCAAAGAATAATGATTAAAAGGGAAGAGAAGCAACTATAAGCAAAGAATAATGATTGAAGAGGGAAAATGAAGCAACCGTATGCAAATAATAATGATTAAAGAGGGAAAATGGAGCAACTATAAGCAAAGAATAATGATTGAAGAGGGAAAATGAAGCAACCGTAAGTAAAGAATAATGATTGAAGAGGGAAAATGAAGCAACTATAACAAAAGAATAATGATTGAAGAGGGAAAATGAAGCAACTATTAGCAAGGAATAATGATTGAAGAGGGAAAATGAAGCAACTACATACAAAGAATAATGATTGAAGAGGGAAAATGAAGCAACTATATACAAAGAATAATGATTGAAGAGGGAAAATGAAGCAACTATAAGCAAAGAATAATGATTGAAGAGGGAAAATGAAGCAACCGTCCTGACTCGTACAGGAGTAGAGTTCTTGAAAATGTAGCTATCCTTTCTGAAGAAATGATGATGGTAACTGACATAAATCAGAATAGAATTCTTGTTATGCTACCTTAACGCTCCTGAAGGAAACTGGATGGAATCGAATGAATAATGGCGTACTCGCTATTCATGGAGAGCTTAATGGTAACGTGCGAGAGGTGACACGAGGAATGGCAAAACACAACATTTGGATTTTATATCCGTAAGACTGGACCAGCATGGCGAATGGAAAATACCTGTTTTCCACTGCATGGAAGTGTTTCCTCGAGGTGTCGAACCACGGACTGATTAGTAAACGAAGAGTTCGTTTGTGATGCTAGTCTGAATGCTCAGACTTCTCTCTCCTCCTGATTGATTTCTTGATCGTAATTCTGCACCATCTGACTGATAGCTCAATACTGACAGAAGACCGCCATTCTCCCAGATATTTATTGTGATGGATTTTACTAAGCAATGCCGAGTCATTCTCTTGTAGCTTCTTCCTGGGTTACACCTGTTTAAGCCTTTGGTGACCCAGTAAAGCTTAGGTAATATCTGACACTGCATTCCTTAATGTCGAGTTCCTGTCTGGAAAATGATAGCTAGTGTCTGTGATTTTGGAGTTGTTTTATATTCATATATTTTCATTATTTACGGACAATTGGCAGGGTAGCTAATCACCGGGAATTCCTTGAATTCCGGGAATTATGCGTGAATTATTGGCTTTGGGAATTATGCATGAGTCCTACGTGAATTTTTCTCAGACTTTTATTAATCCAAATACCTTTGAGCTTATACATATTTATTAATGCCGTGAGGCAAGTTTTTAATAATTTAGTTGTTTGTTTTAATCGAGGAAAAGAAAGCTGCGTGGAAAATAAAACAGAATTCTCTCAATCAGATTCCTTTGATGTCCTTTGCAAAATAATCTACCTGTCAGATTGAAGATTATTGCAAGATATTTTGAATTTGATTGACAAATTTCAATTTGAAATTCTTACACAATTAACAATTTGTCGTAGATCCCGAAAAGAAAATTGTGACTTGTGTTCGTACCTAGTGTTACCATAAATACTGTCACAAAGTTTTAAGTAAACTGACACAAAATGCTGAGAGATATTTTAATATCCTAATGACATTACTGAAATGGATACATGACAAATCAAAATCACAAATCAATATTCAAAATGGGAACGCTTAGCACGCACACATTCCGTAAGTCTTTGTGGCCACGCATCAATTGAATTACGCAACACATCGACTGGAAAATGAGCAACTGTCTTCAAAAGAGACCGCTTTAAACTTTCAATATTGGGATGTCTCTTCTTGCAAGCCATCTCCTGAAGATTGGACCACAATTTGTAGTCCAAAGGGTATAGGTCCGGACTTGCAGAAGGCCAATCCGAAGTGGAAATGAAGTCTGGAACATTTGCTATGAGGGCACGCTCCATTTCTGTGAAAAAGGGGTCACAACATCAGCCAAAGTGTACCAGGAGACAGTGCTTGAGAGACTAGTCAAGAATCTCAACAACACCCTCTCCCGTGGGCAGAACTGGAGCTTCCAGCAGGATTCAGCCCCAGCATATGAGGCCCGAACACACAGCAGTGGCTGGAGGGAAATGTTCCAGACTTAATTTCAACTTCGGATTGGCCTTCTGCAAGTCCGGACCTATACCCTTTGGACTACAAATTGTTGTCCAAGCTTCAGGAGATGGCTTGCAAGAAGAGACATCCCAATATTGAAAGTTTAAAGCGGTCTCTTTTGAAGGCAGTTGCTCATTTTCCAGTCGATGTGTTGCGTAATTCAATTGATGCGTGGCCACAAAGACTTACGGAATGTGTGCGTGCTAAGCGTTCCCATTTTGAATATTGATTTGTGATTTTGATTTGTCATGTATCCATTTCAGTAATGTCATTAGGATATTAAAATATCTCTCAGCATTTTGTGTCAATTTACTTAAAACTTTGTGACAGTATTTATGGTAAGTCTAGGTAGATGTATTTCGAGTCTGAGTATGTAAAATGGCAAATTTAAACCCCACACCTTAAATTAAATATTGTAAATATATATATATATATATATATATATATATATATATATATATATAAATAACATTTAATTGAATGAATTAAATTGTTTGGATACATTGGAATCGCACAAACCCTATAAATTGTTAATATATTTGTGTGTGTGTGGGTGGTGAAAGGAGGTAATATTTAGGGCTGAAATTGAGAAACATCTGCCTTGAATTTTTGGAAAGTTTGTCTTGAAAACTGGGAATTACACCGATTGACCAACTCGACGAATTTGAAAAGAAAAACATCTTTGAATCATGAAAATGTTGAAATCCTGACTTGAAACTTGAAAAAAGAGATAGTTTTCTGAAAAAAGTAAAACACAAAGTTTCTCCACAACCAAACCAATTGATGCAAATTATTGGAAACAGGCTGCATGAAAGAATTTAAATAATATTGAAGAAGAACTTGCTGAATTGAAAGCGGTAGCTACGTTGGCTTATAACCGCCTGGCAATTTAGAATAACATTGTATTTCCTAGTGTTGGGAGTTCGCTTGTGTGACTTGACTGAATATGCCAGGCAAATACGCTCAACCAAATCAAGTAGGGAACCCGAGTATATATTCTTCAATGACACAGTGGAAAAATTAACACGTAACGCTGTTTCTTTTCTAATATGGAAAAAATCATCACAAAGTGCATTGAAGCAACAAATTTTGCACAGTTCTAGTGCTGTATTGGGGCATTCCAGAAAAGTGGCCTTTGCTCCATGTAAAACAGAAAGGGAAACAATCTTAAAATTACTATTGTAGCCTGTATGCTTCACAGACAAATGAAGTCAAACTTTGCCGCATTGTAAAAGCGCCACACACATAACATATTTTCATTGATGCTTTTCATGCATTCAGGCTATGTCATCATACTTGTTTTTTTATCCATTTGTTAGCACACACCACAGAGTACTTCCATGGTTCTATGAAGCCAGTTCATATGAATATTTTATAAATCCAATCTCATGTCTTGAACCTTACATTTTATGTGTAAACGTTTGTGAAAATGTTTGTGGTGAAGGAAAATTTGTGAACAATTCTGAAATGATGGGAGAAAATTTGTGGAAACTTCTGACATGATGGTGAGAAAATGTGAAAAATTCTGTGAAAACGTCAGATGTGGTTGGCGACAATTTGTGAAAATTCTGACATGATGGGGGAGAATTTGTCAAAAATTCTAACATGATAGGGGAACATTGTGAAAAATTCTGTCGTAATGGGGAGAGATTTAGTATACTCGAAATATAAAATCATTTATTCACAAAACATCTCTCAAAGTTTCATTCTGTAGTGTTATCATTCATCTTCATCGTCGCGATTTATCTAATGAGGCAAGAAGCTAGGAAGAATAAGAAAATAACATTTTTTGTAGTATGTTGGACATTATGCAACTAACTCCATCTCGTCCGCAAGCCAAGTGCTACATCGGCATGAAAGCTGCGTGAAAATATGGAAGAATAAATAACAGACCACAAAATTATTTCTCTAGTTAACATGATGTTGTTACCATACAATGTATGTCTCGGATCCCCCCATGAATCTGTGGCTCCCGTTCCTTGATTACAATCTGTGCATAAACCACATTTCTTTGTTATCTCTTCATTTCACAAACTGCAGACAACATTTTCGCCGTGACATCATAATTTTTTGCCCGCGTTAATTTCACAACTCCTGCCTCCAGACCGACATTTAATTCATTTATCTTGCTTGCGTGTGCTTTCTGTTTATCTCGTTAAACCCGTCCCTCTTTTTATGCTTTTTTCCGCGGCATTGCTTTTGTGAAAACCCCCATAACAAGCCATCCATAAAGTAAAAACTGCCTTTTCTCGTTAATACGCAACGACACGACGACAGCGGTTTGGAGGAGCGGGAGAGATACCTGAATGACTTCATGAGATATTCACGCACTGCAGTGGCTGACATGAAAGGCTCTAGTGAGACAATATAGAACGCTTTTGTCGCTGTTAAGAGCAGCGATTTCGGAATCGGTTGCAACTTTTCTAACCCATTCTCCTAGTTTGTAAGAATTTATTGGCGCCCAGCATGGGCTCGGTTTAATACGAGGCGCGTTCAATATGTAAGGGCCTATTGTCTGACGAAATTATTGGCGCCCAAGTTGGGGCGGATAAAAGAGACATGCGTTCAATAAGTAAAGGTGCAGTGTGTGGCGATATTGTTGGCGCCCACGCTGGGGATAATTTAGCACGAGGTTCGGTCAATAAGTAAGGTGCCATGGCCGACACGTTATGACGATTTAATTCGAGGTACAGCAAATACGTAAGGGTGCTATTTGACGATTTCTTGGCGCTCAAGCTGGTAAAGAATGTGGTCCAAATGTAAAGGTCTCTTTGTCTGACGAAATTTATGATTTATGTAAGGTGCAAACTTTTATATTATTTCATATTCTTTCCTCGGATCGGATACGATGTCGATAGACAGTGCAGTGCTTCTTTTTCATTTCTGAGAATTGGGCTTAATTCTTCTCACTGTGTCTGTATTTCTTTGTAATATTGCTTTTCCTTTTGTGTGATATTGTTTAACGATGAAGGGACGAACCACACAGGGACACTCGACGCCAGGAATCGAACCTAACTTCGGTTGATGAGATTGTGAATCGATCACTCAATGCGCTCGTTTTGCAGTGTCAAATATTATGTCTCCGTCTCGAAGACTCGGTACAGTCACGGACATTTTTGGGTTGTATCAAACCCATTGATTACCCAAATCCGATCATGACGTGTCCGTGAGTGAACATTATAACACTCGCAGTGTAACGACAGAGCTTTACAAAATAGGACAGCCACTCGTAACATATCATGAATGGTGGAGAAGTGGTGGTAAACGTTGACAGTATCCTTGGATAAGGATACGGCCTCTTCTGCCTAGCGTTTTGTCGCCTAAATTTTAGGCTTTGGATCATGATCAGGATCACTTTTTCTTTCGTTTGTTTATTTTAATTTGTCCTTCTACGTTTGTTCATATCGACAACCCTACAGCATAGTATCTTGGAATGAAAGGGTTTTGATATCAGCTCCCGGGTGAATCATATCGCAGAACGGTTCCAATCCTACTTCAGTCTGTTAAACCGGCATATCTGAGCATAAAATGGACAAACTTTGCTGAAGTTTGCGTTACCCTTGTTACCTGGAGAAAGTGAAATATTTTGCATGGATTTTGAAGAATTTGTTGTTATGAACATTTTCAGTTGACTTTAGCTCGCGGAGATGTGATATTGTGAAATAAAGTACGTCTGTTACCTTAGCGTGTTACTTTACCGTGTAGCAGAACAGCTCGAAGGCTTCGCGCAAGTGAGTATAGCACCCATAACGACATTCCACAACAGCAGCTATAATTTTACGCGGTTAGGTTCAGATTGTTAGGTTTGTTACTGACAATTATTTTCGATGTGTTCTTTCTCTATTTTAGTGTGCATATAAACTGTTTTTACTAAAAAAAAGCAGCGAAAATACTATGAAATTGCACGTTTTAACTTACGTGGGCCATTTTTGGGATCAAATATCTCCGTTAGTTGGGCTTTCCTAAATCTGCAAGCAGTTTTACATTACGCAAAACATTGAGATCTGTCGATTCAGAATAAAATCGACGGCCCAAAGTTTGCAACGGTAAATAATCCTGTTCAAGCAGAAGGAAACCCCATTGTTAACATTATAGTACAGAAGGGTGAAAAATAGTAACAATAAAAACAATGTAGATATTTAGACGATACAGCACAGGGAAAATATCTTGTGGGAACAGTTTGTATGTAGCCCAGTAGCCGAGCGCGTTATGTGTGACGTCACTTCCCAGTTCGGTTTAATACGTCAAGGTAAACTGCCAATCTCCTCGAGCGGCAGAGTTATGAGACTCTCCTTCATATAACAGCTTTCTTCGGACGTGATTGCCAAAATAATGAAATTATAGAATAATTCTTACCAAAAACACAAGGTTTATTTAGGTCTTAACCAATACTAAAACACGTTCAATAACACGAAAACACCACTAACATTCACTTTACACAAACTCAATGCAAATATTATTAAAGAAATGTGTCTTCATGAGACAATCTGTAGTAGTGTGTATCGTATTCTGTGTAAACCCCTATTGTCCTCGATAATATGTCTGCGATAAACTTTCCTTGCTAGCTTCTGTACGTTTGTCGAAACCGGAAACTGGTTCAGCTTCCGATGTTGATGTCCTGGGATCTTGGACAATTCAATTTCATTGCGTATAAACGCCATGTAAAATTTACAAGGGCACTAAAAATAACAACAAAACAAAAACAAAATACATATTAATCGAAAATATTAATTGTTGCGTTAACAAGCGGTCGACTTTCATCTTCCCTTAGAAGTTCCACTGTTCGAATTCCGACGTGGCTGGCCATTCTTCCGAATGTTTCTTCAGCACTAGAGGTCGTCCAAGGTAAGTCCCGGCGCATGAACCGTCTTTATGACAGTGACCCGCTGTTGTCTCGTTTACCTACGAAGAAACTTGCACAGCCAATTAGACCGCTGCCCTCCTGTTTTGGCAACAAGCGGCAACTTTAGAATCCCTCCTCCACGAATCGGCCAACAGGGAAACAGGATTTTTTCAAAATAACCGTTATGCGCTGGCCCGGGTGTAATCATCACTCAACCTCATAGCCTCGACTAGACAAGGATGGTAGGAAAGCGACGTAAGTTTGTAGTAAGGTTTGAACCTCCCACAGTGTATTCTCTGTATTCCTCTGAAGTCAAACCTGAACCTTTCACGCAGGAGTCTATGCTTCTAACCTTGCCTAAGCTTAGCAGTGATGCCATATAAGTTTTGCCCCGCTTCACAATTATCCAGGAGTTCACGACGGTTGTAATTTGCAGCCCAGTTTTGTCGAGAGTCTTGGCCTCAATTTCACATGTTCAGTCCTTTGTTCTGCAAACAGATCTCGAATTTCGAGCGCCACTAGAAAGGCAGGGTGATCAATAGTGTTTCCGTCATCTGTGCATCTGGGTCAAAATATATCGGCTCGGGGGATTGTTTGGCTGCTACAGCTCACAACTGAAGTTGATGGACGCAGAATCTCCCAATTGAATTGCATTGATGTAATTAATTGTTATTGTTAAGTGCTAACGTCGCTTCTGGGACATAAGTCTTTGAGGGTTTCAAGTATATACTCGAATGTATCAAGTGCCTCCCAAATGGCTTAGTGGTAACGTCGTTTCCTTGTAATCAAAAAGTCCCTAGTTCGATACCCGGTAGAGGCACATTTGTTCAGATCACACTATAAGCTGTAGGTCCAGTCCTCATTAGACTTTTTATGCATAAAATGGACTCAAACAAAAAATGGAATGTAGTGTAGTCCTTCATGTTGGATATTGGAGATGCATGTTCTTAAAAGTTTAATATTATGGAGAAATTTGACTTGATGCATTTTTACATGTATGAAATGGGACTTACCTATTTTTTGATACATGAAGTAGGCCGGACGCATTTCTGTCAATGTATGGATTTGGTGTCGTGCAACTTAATTACAAGAAGTATGATTGACGTGTTTTTCAGTGCGTGAAGTTTCATTAACATGTTTTTTAAGTGCTTGAAGTGTAATTGACACATTTTTAGATGCGTGAAGTGTGATTGACGCATTTTGAGATGCGTGAAGTGTGATTGACGCTTTTTAGATGCGTGAAGTGTGATTGACGCATTTTTAGATGCGTGAAGTGTGATTGACGCATTTTTAGACGCGTGAAGTGTGATTGACGCATTTTTGACGCGTGAATTGTGATTGACGCATTTGTAGACGCGTAAAGTGTGATTGACGTATTTTTAGACGCGTGAAGTGTGATTGACGTATTTTTAGACGCCAGAAGTGTGAATGACGGATTTATAGGCGCGTGAAGTGTGATTGACGCATTTTTAGATGGGTGAAGTGTGATTAACGCATTTTTAGATGCGTGAAGTGTGATTGACGCATTTTTAGATGCGTGAAGTGTTATTGACTGTTTTTTCATTGTGTGAAGTACGATTGACTGTTTTTTCAATATGTGAATTACGATTGACTGTTTTTTCAATGTGTGAAGTAGGATTGACTGTTTTTTCAATGTGTGAAGTACGATTGACTTATGTTCAATGTGTGAAGTACGATTGACATTTTTTTCAAAGTGTAAAGTACGATTGACTGTTTTTTTCAAAGTGTGAAGTACGATTGACTTATGTTCAATGTGTGAAGTACGATTGACTGTTTTTTCAATGTGTGAAGTACGATTGACTGTTTTTTTCAAAGTGTGAAGTACGATTGACTGTTTTTTTCAAAGTGTGAAGTACGATTGACTTATGTTCAATGTGTGAAGTACGATTGACTGTTTTTTCAATGTGTGAAGTACGATTGACTGTTTTTTTTCAAAGTGTGAAGTACGATTGACTTATGTTCAATGTGTGAAGTACGATTGACTGTTTTTTCAATGTGTGAAGTACGATTGACTGTTTTTTTCAAAGTGTGAAGTACGATTGACTTATGTTCAATGTGTGAAGTACGATTGACTGTTTTTTCAATGTGTGAAGTACGATTGACTGTTTTTTTCAAAGTGTGAAGTACGATTGACTGTTTTTTTCAAAGTGTGAAGTACGATTGACTTATGTTCAATGTGTGAAGTACGATTGACTGTTTTTTCAATGTGTGAAGTACGATTGACTGTTTTTTTTTCAAAGTGTGAAGTACGATTGACTGTTTTTTTCAAAGTGTGAAGTACGATTGACTTATGTTCAATGTGTGAAGTACGATTGACTGTTTTTTCAATGTGTGAAGTACGATTGACTTATGTTCAATGCGTGAAGCATGATTAACATATTTTAAAATGCCTGAATCAATATTTGAGGCATTAATGCGTAAAATACGCTGGTCTTCCCTTCTTAAAGCATTTCTGAAAACCATGTCCCGTTACTAAGTAACATGTTACACGCATGACTTCACCAAGCAATTCGCAGTAGTCCAGTGAAATGATACACAAGTCGATTGAGGCAAACACATCCTCTCCTGCATAGAAGATAATTAAAAGTTTGAAGAGCTGGGAATGAGACAGAGACATGAGGGGGATGACTCTCCAAATAGAAAAGCAGTGCTAGTACTTCAAAAGGGGGGGGGGGGGTTTGACCCCCTCTCCTGCAGAGTTGCATCCCAGAGCGACTTCTAATTAGGGGATAGTGATTGACGTATTTCAATCGAGGGACCAAACAAGCTCGCTTTGTACTGGTCTTTTTTGTATTTCGCAGGAACCGTAGTCTCTTCCATCTCGCTCGTTCGCTCTTTTCTCCCAGCATCCCTATGGACCGCACGCCTTTCCCCAGCACGTGCTCCGACTGTGATGAACTGCCTCAATTCGATACTGCTGCTTCCGATTTTGACAGTGACACATATTCCGAAAGGGTTTCCAACCTTAAGATTTAGGACAAGGGTTGGGAGGTCATGAGCAGAATTTTGAGTCGGGAGTTTTTCTTTTCTTTCTTTTTTCCAAGCTGGGACACATCTTGTGGCCTCTGCTGTCTGGAGAGGCGACAGCCACTGTTCTTTCGCACATTTGGACTTCATGGTAATCGACTCGCGGACTGCACTCCTATACCCTGTCCCAGTTATCTCCGGAGCAAGGCCGCGCATAACGTCACAGAAGGGAAGGAAATCGAGTGGGAAGCGAAGCAGCACACGCTGCTGCGAAGGCTGGTAGCTGCAGTCGCTTTCATCCCCTCCACGCAATCCCGTTCCCTCTCATGTATTCCTTAGTGGAGCCGTCTCGCGTCACTACTTGCGCGGAGACTTGCTTTCGTTCGCCTGCTTCAGAGATTGTTGGGACAGGGTATAGGGTTCTGTATTCAAGTCCCGACCAGGATTTAGATGTCATTCACGTCTTGCATCTAAGTAAAATAGCAGGGACGCAAATAAAGAGCCGCGGTAGCTCAGTCGTTAGGGCTTCAACTACCATCCGAGAGACCCTCAAGTGGCTCCGGCACCCACCCAGCGTCGCATAAAGTGTGTACCTGGAGGAAACTCATGGGGGTAAAGGCGGCCAGGGTCGTGGTGCTAATCACATCACCCCCAACTTTGGCCGTGATCAAGAAAGTGTAGGACCCTAACTCCACATCCCCTATACGCCTTCTTGGCGTGGTGCATAGCACAGGGGAGCACGTTACTTCTCAAATAAAGAAGGAATTTTAAAATACAAATATATCACAGATTGATAGGGGCTCGCGGTGTGAATTGGCTGTAGTGTCGAGACGACCTTCAACAATTGCTGACGAGAATACACTCTTAGAAATCTATCGACATTATAGGAGATGATTACATTCCAGGCCTTGATTGGAATTGATTTATTTTACTTTGATTTTCGGCCGCTTATTGATGAATGCTGATAAGATGAATAGATAAAAGGACAATCACAAACGGATATGCACAGCATACAACACACAAGTCTCATAGAGCAGTGGTTCTCAAACTGTGGTACGCGTACCGCCAGGGGTACATGAACGACTTGAAGCGGGTACGAGATCAGCTCGGAAGAGAAATATCGAGAATAAACACACAACATTTTCGCTGAAGGTGTGTAGAGCAGACTTCCTTGTTTCATAGCTTTAACACTCAACAGGAAAATAAGGCGATTTTGTCACTCACACTCTTATCTTTGTTTCGTATGCTTTGAAAGAAAATACTCGTTCAAAATCTCTGCCCATCCATTCCTCAACTCAAAAACACACAAACGTTTGTTAATGTGTAAAAACGTGATATTAAAGAGGAAATAAAAAGTAGGCTTAATTCAGGAACTGCATGTTACTTTTCTCTTCATAAACTTTTGTCTTCTCGTTTAATATCTAAGAAACTAAAAGTTAAAATATACAAAACAGTAATTTTAACTGTAGTATTATATGGATGCGAAACTTGGTCCCTTACATTGAAAGAGGAACATAAATTGAGAGTATTTGAAAATAAGATCCTTAGGAAAATATTTGACCTAAAAGGGATGAGGAGACAGGTGAGTGGAGAAGGTTACATAATTTAGAACTGCATAATTTGTATTCATGTCCAGATATTATTAGAATGATTCAATCAAGAAGACTTAGGTGGGCAGGGCATGTGGCACGAATGGGATAGGAAAGAGGAGTTTACAGGATTCTTGTTGGGAAACCTGATGGTAAGAGACCTGTAGGAAGGCCAAGACGAAGATGGAGGGACAACGTTGAGATGGGCCTAAAGGAAATCGGTCGGGATGGAAAAGAGTATATAGATCTTGCTCAGGATAGGGACAGATGGAAGGCCTGTGTTTCTGCAGCCATGAACCTTCGGGTTTAAGAAGGCTAGAGAGTTAGTTAGTAAAAACGTGACTAGTACAACTAGTAACAGTACCGAAATAAATTATATATGGATCCGAATCTCTACTTGAAAGTTTCAAGTGCACATATAGATATCAAGAAACTGTCAGGCTACGCAGGCATATCCTTCTCACCAGAAACTCTGAGGATTTACAACAAAACTCCAAAATTGTAGTCGACAGTTTGTTTACAAACTTATTTTTCTTCTTCATTTTTTTCAATAACAGTAGAAACGAAATAATGAAAATGAGTTTCTTTTATACCGGGTGTCCCAGAAGTCTTTCCCTGATTACCAACTTTATTCATATCCGCTATATGTAAGGTAGAGATGTGAAAGTGGTGCCAAAATGTTGGAAAACTAATCAAGTTTTTTTGTTGCAGGTTTCAGTAACGTGGTTGTAGTGTAGCAGTGTCAGTGCCCAGAAAACCGGAAATGTGCACAAATCATGAAAAACTAGATATGCTGACCAAGGCAGTAATTTATTTTATTAAAAACATAAACTAAGCGTAACGTTTCAACCTTCTAGCAAGGTCTTCATCAGACTCTGTATCAAGTACAAAAGTAACAAGTTACACAAAGAGGGCATTATATATACACAACCAATCATTACTCCCTCCAGACTATTAGAAAGTTGTTAGGAACTTTCTAGCAGGTGGCTTTCACTTGCCAACTGTACTTTCACCTAAAAGGCTAAACATAATTACTTTCATATAGAATGTGGTTGGACTTTATATCTCACGCTCTTTTTCCTTCATTTTTCTCCCTTCTCCTCTCCTCTTTCTCTCTTGTCCTTTCCACTCTTTCTATCACGTTCTTCCATTCTTTGTTTAACTTTAGTCCCCTATTCCAGTTCATTATGTCTTCTTCACCTTTCTTCTCTATTTCCTTGGCTTCCTCCCATTTTCTCACTAGCATTCTCTTCTCCCTTCCTATCTGCTTAGCCTCATCCCACTCTATGTCATGTCCTGTTTCTCTCTTAAGTCGTACATCATCCCTATGTTGTTTCAACCTGTCTTTCAGCCTTTTTTCGTTTCTCCTATGTACACACTCTGACATTCTTTACATTTCACTTCGTAGATAATCCCTTCCTCTTCCTATTCTCTGTTCTCCTTTTTCTTGCTTGCATTCTTCGCTATTCCTAAGATGCTTCTCCCTCCCTTCCTGTAAGTTTTAATTTTGTGTATCTTGTTAGTTTTGTACTTGATACAGAGTCTGATGAAGACCTTGCTAGAAGGTTGAAACGTTACGTTTTGTTTATGTTTTTAATAAAATAAATTACTGCCTTGGTCAGCATATTTAGTTTTTCATGATCATGGAAACAAGGCTTAATGGTGTTATAATTGCACAAATCAGGAAAGACCTCAGTGTGTCCTCTGGTATCATTGGGTAACAAAGCCTGTACAATTTGCTCTTTGTATGCACGAAACAGTGAACCTTTGTGTAAGATATCATGAAAATAACTTTTTGGATGAAATTGTACGTTGTTTGAAATTGCCGAGGTTGATGGTCGGCCACTTCTCGGTAAGTCAGCACCAGATTCTGTGGTCTTGAACTTGTCATACCACGACTTAATGCTCTTGACATCGGGTGGCATCTTTCCATATGTTGTTTGAAAGTTGGTCTCGTGATACCAGAGGACACGCTGAGCTTTTTCCTGATTTGTGCACATTTCCGGTTTCCTGGGCACTGACACTGCTACACTACAGCCACGTTACTGAAACCTGCAACAAAAAAAACTTTGTTAGTTTTCCAACATTTTGGCACCACTTTCGCATCTCTACCTTACATATAGCGGATATGAATATAGTTCGTAATCAGGGAAAGACTTCTGGGACACCCGGTATATATTCCTTAGTGTACGTGTTTCACATTTCAATTTTTGGAAATTATCATAAAGATTGTAAACGTAGGAATGCGCAATAAAATGATAAACTTAGGATTCTACTGTTTCTTTGTTTACCATCTTTCGACATACAGTCCGAATGCCATTTCGCTCTATTGGAGATAGACGCCTCCAACTTATCAAAAACTCCCCACCAATCGGGCAGCCAAAGAAAACCCACTATTCGGAGATAACCAATGAGAGGGGGAGGGGTACATTAGACATTTAGCTACGACTAAAGGGTACAATGAGGAAGAAGTATGAGAACCGGTGCCATTGAGGATTATATTGGCCATGGGTCCAGACACCATAGCCTTGTTAGTCTGCAGCAACGCAGTCCAGGGTGTACTAGGTTTAAGAGTGTTGGACATTTGGGTGTCGTTCACAAAGGACCATCCCTTACACTCCGAAATTGCAGATAATGAATGTGTCATACATGTTGGAATATTCTTCGCAGTACCTGTCCATTAGCATGTAAGAATAATTTGGACATTACCAGCTGTCTATTAATGTACTTGCCTAAGACTCGCGACAGGTTAACTTTGCAGCAGATTTTATGTATTAGTCCGCTCGAGAATGGCACTCAGCATCTCCCGTGCGAGTCTTGCCTCAACCGTCAAGCTGTCCATATCCCAGACTATGAGAAAATTGGCAGCGTTACAGCTCAACTACACTCTGTGTGCACATTTTGTTCTATATATGCGAAAAGTTGCTGCATATATACATTTGCGACGATTCTAGTGATTGGTTGCGAGAGTGGGACCACGTGAAATCCATCGGTCTCCAGGTAAAGGTTTCTAACATGCTGCTCCAAATATCCTCAGTTACAATACGTATCCACTTTCTGCCCGTTATAAATCTCTGGCTACAATCCGGGAATAAAAAAATCTGAAATATATTAAGTGGTTTAGGACAGGATGCAAGGGGGAGGTTGCAAATTTTGCGACCACGACAACTGCTGTAAATTTTAAGCTCTTTGGCTGAATGTTTTATATCCCATGGATACCTTTGGGAACCGCTGTGATATTACTGTCGGGAGAAATCGATAGGTTTCAAGAGGGAGGACGTGTAACCAATTTTCCATATGTTCGCCGTGTTCTTTTTTTTTTTGTCGTGAGATTTTTGGCTGATTTTGATATTGCAGGGAAATACTTTGGAGTGCTCATCCACATTTATGCTTGAGCGATTTTTTTTTCTGGGAGGGGCATATTCATGCTGTAAACATATAAGATGTAACACTGGTAATGTACACATTTTTTCGGCATATTAAACACAACCTAAAGATATACATGTGTGGGAGATGCTTGTGTGTGTATATATTCACTAGTAGTGCATCTCCACGAGGAAACGAACGTAGGATACTTTATCATGTGATAACATTAGTAGATTTTTGCGAAATAGGAGCATTCCAAGAATAGTGGTCCTACTCTATGTAAATAGCAAAATGAATTGAAGGGTTCGAGTGTAAAACATGGTGACATTTTGGTAGTTTTTGAGTTACAAAGTAAAATTTGCCATCCTTCAATTTTCGAGTGAAATTGCCATGTTATGCAATTTGCATTCGACTCAGTGAAGCCTTGTAAAATTGGTAAACACAACACGAAAACGATGTATCTACAGTTTATCCTCTTATAACCGTTCTTCTTAATTAACTCAGAAATGACCAAGATGTCACCATGTTTTACTCCCGAGCCTTTGAATTAATTTAAAATTATTAGTGTTTTTAATTGCATTAATGTTTAGATGTTTGTGAATGCATATCATTTGCACATTTCACCAATACAAGTTACTAGCATCTGCAGCCTACATGACTCACAGACAAATGAAGTCAACATTTGCTACGTTTTTAAAGCGTCACACACAATACACACTTTGTTAATACTTTTCATGCATTCAGGCTATGTCATGCTACTCAAGTTTTTTAAATGTGTTAGCAGACACCATAAAGTACTTCATAATTCCATGAAATCAGTTCATTATGAATACCTTAAACCGATCTCATGTATAGAACGTTAAATTTTGCGTGTAAAATCTCGCACACGTAAGAATTAGTTCTAAGTATTTTGTACATTGGCAATGACACAGAAAAGGTTAAGCTTAAGAATTCATTTCCTCAGCCAAAACTGTCACAAAGATGAGAACAATTTGACCTATACCCTGTCCCAGATAACTGTGGAGGAAATCCGCGCGTAGCGTCAGATAAGCGAGGGAAATCGTAGCCGAGCGAAGCGGTACACGCTGCTGGGAAGGCTGGTAACTGCAGTCGCTTTCCCCCTCCACGCAATCCGGTTCCCTCTCACGAGTCATTAGTGGAGCCGTCTTGCGTCACTACTTGCGCAGAGATTTGTTTTCGTTTGCCTGCTCGACAGTTAGCTGGGACGGAGTATAGAATCTTCCCGGCTGTGTCGATTAGTTAACGCTATTGCCTTGTGAGGATTACACCCTGGATTTGCAGTGTCCAGCAAAATTTGGTCCACATTAATGTGTGTGAGCAGGAAAAAGGATCAGAGAAATACTATTTTTCATGGTATATAATAGTTTTTATGATTTTATAATATTTATTCTCCCCTTTTTAGGAGGGGCATGCGCTTCCGTGACCTTCCGTTAAGAAGTGCCAATGATATGGTGGAGTTAAACAAATGTTGATGACAGAAAGAGTTATTTTGCTATTTATAAAGTAAGTTTTGGTGGTACTTTTTAATGACAGAGATACTGGATGGCCATAATATTAAAGTTACCTTACTCAGAGTCATCTGGAGTCCTTTCCAGCAACTCAATACAGTGAAACTTTGTGCACATGCTATGGAGGCCATGGCAAAGCGAATGCTCACGGAAAAAAAAGTTCAAATTTTCACCACCAGGTGGGAATGTGTTAGCTATGTTAGCAAACATAATTTAAACCATTACATAAACCAGAAATACTGAAAAAGAGAAAGAAGGGAAATTACAAAATGAAATAACGTCCAAGAATGTAAGGCTAACCTGTACGCGCGGTTATACAAGAAAACAAATACGCACACAAGCGCACATGCACGCATGCGCATTGCGTGACAATAATTTCAAAACTGGAATATTACATTCATTAAGGGGTTTCAGTTTTATTTTTACATTTAATATTATTCAATTTGTTCCTAGAATAAGCTTACACTAGGGGTATGGTGCGAGGCACATCCAGCTACTAACACTAACTACAACTAATTCATAAGAGCTCTAAACATGGCGTTCCTAAGCTACAATTCTGCCTATCTCTAATAATGCATATGAACTTAGGTTACGAGGGCCAGGTTTAGAGCTGATAGCATTTAGTGTTAGTGACTGTTAGCAGCTGGATGTGACCCTCACCATACGCTTTGCACGAATGCGCTATTTGTGCCCGGTAAAAAATGTTTAATTGTGTCTTAAAGACACATACTGAAGATGTAATCCGTATCTCTAAGAAATGGTGAAAAATTTGGATTAAAAATGCGAATTATGAAGGGCATAGTGGCTATTCACCGGCAATTCCGGGATTTCTACGTGAATTATTGGCTCCGGGAATTCTGCGTGAATTTTTCTCTGTAGACATGAAAAATTGCAACTTTTATTAATCCAAATCGCTTTCAATTTATACCTATTTATAAATGCCCTGAGGTAAGTTTTCTTCACGATTTAGCTTTAATTTTTATCGAGGAAGGAAAAGAAGCTGCAATTTTTCGTAGATGGTATGTTCGGTAATATTTGCGACTTGTGTTTGTACATGTATTTCGAGTCTGAGTGCATGTGGCTAATGCATATTAAGTATTTTAAATATATACACAGTTTGATTGAAATGAATTAGAATTTTTGATACGGGGGCAGTTGACCCCCAAACCTTTCGCTACTTTTGCCCCCACACTAAGCTAAACTTTATCTACAAATGAAAATATACTGTATTCTGTATTTGCCCCCCCCCCCCGGAGTTTTGGCACCTTTACCCCACGGTTTTGAAACCCAGTCGCCGCCACACATTTGCGTGTGTCTGTGTGTGTGTAGTGAGAGGTGGATCCGTGAGTATTACCGTGCAAATTGCCCATGACTATTTTCATTAATTTTCTCTTACATGCTATGTGTTTTTAAGCGATGAATTGTTATGTATGGTGGTGCAGAAGTTGTCAACAGCTTGTTTTGAGTTTTTTTTTAATATTTGAAGCTCTTATTGGGTCAAAGAAATCACGGTAATACTCATGGATGCCATACTACCCTTGAATGTTTGCAAAGTTCGCCTTAAAAATCCGGGAATTATACTTGAATTTTATCAAGGTCCTAGAGTGGTCACCATGGAAGGGTGTATGATTGATTGAATTGTTGTTTGAAATCCATATTATGCACAGAAAGGCTAATCGGGACTGGACCTACAGTTTAAAGTGGGATCCGAACCACTGTGACATGAGCCTCCACCGGGTATCGAGCCTGGGACCCCTTGATTACAAGGCGACGACGTTACCACTACGCCATCGGGGAGGCCCGAAGGGCGTATGAGTAGCTGAGCTCTCTCACGCCATCTGGTGTCGAGGTTGTGCGAATCAGAGAGCACTGATATAGTCTGCTCGAGAGAGAAGCCGGTTCTTTTGAAGTGTATAGAAAGGTAAGATTGTGCAGACAAGTGCTGTAATCAGAGTCGTCTCTTGAACGCATTCGGTGCATGCTGCGCATGCGTCAATTGTGGAAAAAAGGACAGCTTGCTCTGCGTCGACATTAATGAGCATTTCTACATTCTAATTTATTCATATAGGAGAAGTATTTATTTTACACGAGGGCGCTCAACTAAGATTATATTACATTTCTTGGATCTGAAGTGACGCATGCGTCAATTGTGTGAAAATAATTATTACTTCCTTTCACTTCAGATCCAAGAAATGTAATATAATCTTAGTTGAGCGCCCTCGTGTAAAATAAATACTTCTCCTATATGAATAAATTAGAATGTAGAAATGCTCATTAATGTCGTCGCAGAGCAAGCTGTCCTTTTTCCCACAATTGACGCATGCGCAACATGCACCGCATGCGTTCAGAGGACGCCTCTGGCTGTAATGGTAAAAATCGAGGCAGTACACGATGCAAGGTTGCTTTTCAAGTTAGGATTCATAGACTGCATACAAAACGTATTGGCTTTCAGTCAAATTTGGTTTTTCATTTTTTTAAAAGCACTGTTCATTATCATTCAACAACCCAATTCTATTAATCTGAAATTGCAGTGTGTGGAATTTTGTTTGAGGAAAATACATAACTAATTCTGCTCGCCTTCTTTGTACACACACGTTTATTGATTTGGTGTCATTCATTGAAGACTGATTTTGCGTGGAATTTTTGCAATAACGCTGAGTACTCTCTCTTTCTCGTATCGTGTGTTTGTGTGCGTATGGGAATGTGAACGCGTTCGTAGAACCCAACTCGCGAACAATGCAATCATGATCCATGTCATCCGAAAATATTGTTTTGTTTTGCTGGTCATTACACGTGTGCGTCAATTCTCACTTGTCCAATGGGTGAGATTCTACCCTGTGTATCTACGGGTCAACTCTACAATATTGAATGTAATTTGCTGTCATGTGGAACTATTTGTGATGTTCTGTTCGGTACTAAAGTAATGTATGATCACGGGCTTTGTTAAATGGAGTGATTTTCATCAGCTATAAATTTAAAACTCTTAAACATCTACCATGCTAAAGGTCCCGGGTTCGATCCCCGGAGTCGAATGACATGGGTACCTGGGGGAAACCCTGAGGGTAATGGCGGTCAGGGGCGTGATGCTGATCACATCACCCCACTCAGGACCGGATCAAGAAAGTGTGGGGCGTTACCCCCACGCCCCCTATACGCCTTCATGGCGTGGTGCTAAGCACAGGGGAGCACTTTACCTTTTACCTTTAAACATCTTTGAAGATAATGTAAATTAATCATAATTAAATTTAAAAATTAGAAACCAAAACAGAACAATGCATTTATAACGTTAACAATTAAAAACTCTTCGTTGTGTTGCATCATCTTATAATTAAATTTAAATGTCAACTTCATTGTTGATTAAAATAAACGCTAAACGATCTTGGAACAATTAAATAAAAATATAAATAATTTGAAATTCTTCAATGGTACATCGTCTTAGAATAATTACAAATTAAATGTCAACAATTTATACTTCATTGTTGATTTCGTAGTTTACCTCACATTCCTGTGCTACCCTGGCCTTCGTAGAAGGCAGGATGTACAAAGAATACGTTTACGACAACAGTAGTATACGTTTCAAGTATCATGAGCTGTAAAAATGAAGTAGGGGGGGAGAGCGAAGATGGGAGATTGGAGGTGAGAGGAGTGGCCACTCGGTGTTTGGCTTTGAAAGGAAGAGGAACATTGAGAGGACGGGGCTGTTCAACTAATTTTAGGATGAGACAGGTATTTCCCTATTAATGCGCCTGCCGGTTCAGTCGTAAAGATCATAAAAACCCAATTCGTGTGTGTCGCCATTCATTTCAAGAGTATCGATAGTTTACTACATGTTCAGGTACCTCTCCAGAGAGGAGGGAGCTTAAGACCAAGCGAGTAGCGATGAGCTAACGCCACCCAGATTCGATCCCCGCACCAAGTGTAACCAACAATTTAAAATACTTCGTTGATGAACAAACTCTGTATCATCTTGGAATAATTAAATTTAAGACAGGTTGAAACAACATAGGGATGATGTACGACTTAAGAGAGAGAGAGAGAAATGCAATATTTAAACACACGAGAGAAACAGGGCATGAGTGGGATGAGGCTAAGCAGATGGGAAGGGAGAAGAGAATGCTAGTGAGAAAATGCAAGGAGGCCAAGGAAATAGAGAAGAAAGGTGAAGAAGACACAATGAACTGGAATGGGGGACTGAAGATAAACAAAGAATGGAAGAAGGTGTTAGAATGAGTGGAAAGGACAAGAGAGAAAGAGGAGAGAAGAAGGAAGAAGAATGAAGGAAATAGAGCGTGAGATAAAGAGTCCAACCACATTCTCTTTGAGGTGGAAGTACAATTGACAAGGGAAATCCACCTGCTAGAATGTTCCAGAACAACTTTCTAATAGCCTGCAAGGGAGTAATTTACTTACTTACTTACTTACTTACTTCTTCTTCCCCTTCGTGCTGTTAGGCGTTAACTTCCATTAGTGCCTTTCCTCTTTTAGTAACCATCTCCGACAGGTATTGCTCCCATTCTATCCGAGGTCTTCCTCTTCCTCTCCTTCCTTCTTGCCTCATTTCCATTACTTGTTTCGGTTTTCTTTCTTCTCCCATTCTCATGACATGGCCATACCAGCCCAGTGTTCTTCTCTCTATTATCTCTCCAATTGATTCTACTTGTAGCTGTTCCTTGATTTTAGTGTTCCTGATTCTATCTCGTCTGGTTTTTCCTACGACTCTTCTGAGGTATTTCATCTCTGTTGCTCGTAATCTACTTTTATGCTTATTTTGTAACGTTAAGCTTTCTATGCCATAGAGCATTGTTGGTATAATTATGGTTTTGTAAAGCCTTAATTTAGTATTTTCTTGTACCTCCTTTTTCCCTACTATTGTATTACTTATTTGGTAATATATTTTATTTGTTTTTTGAACCCTGCTATTTATTTCTTCTACTTTTCCGTCGGCTGTTATTATTGTTCCCAAATATTCATATCTATTCACTTGTTCTGGCTGTTCTCCTTTCCATTTTATTTCCAATCTCTCTTCATTTCCATGCTTTAATATATGCATTACTTTACTCTTCTTTGAGTTCACTATCATTTCTCTATCTTGTATTGAACTGGCCCATTCTATTACTGTATTTTGTAGTTCCTGTTTTGTGGGTGTTATTAATGCTATGTCATCAGCATACAGAAGTGATTGTACGTAAACTGGTTTCAGTTTCCTATTTCCAACCTTACATTTTCGTGTTGTTCTTCTACTTTGTTTATGTATTTGATCCATTAGTATTATAAATAGTGAGGGGCTGAGGCTATCTCCTTGTTTAACTCCTTTGTTCATGTTAAATTCTTTTGATTTCTCCCCTCCTATTTTCACTATTCCTTTAACTGTCTTGTAGACACTTCGTATTCTTCTTACTAATTTTTCTGAGGCTCCTATTTTCTGTAACGCTGACCATAATTGCTGTCGTGGTACTGTATCAAAGGCTGCCTTTAAATCCAGAAAGGCTACAAACAGTTCTTTTTCTCTGCTAAGAAATTTATCTATGGCTTGTCGTAGCGTGAAAATGTGATCTTGCGTTTGTCTTCCTCTTCTGAAAGCTGCTTGTTCTTCTTCTAACTCCTCCTCTACTTCACCTCTTAGCCTTCTTTCTAAGATTCTTGTGTATATTTTTAGAGCTACTGAAGATAGACAGATTGCTCTATAGTTTTCACATTTTACAGTGCTATCCTTTTTATGGATTGGTATGATCATGTTTCTTTCCCAATCTTTGGGTATTTTAATTCTCTTCCATGCTTCCTTACAAATCCTCCACAACCATTGTCCAACTTTCTTTCCTCCTATCTTTATTAGTTCTGGGTATACTCCGTTTTTAACGATTTCTTTAAGCATCTTGATATTTTCTTTTGATCTCCTACAGTTGTTAAGCCACAAACTTCTGTAGCTGTTTTAATCAATACTCTCTTTAGAATATTCCATCTTTTCTTCTAATTCTTCTTTATCTTGGTTCTGGATACTTAGCTCTCTCTCTCTTTTGTTCAACTCTTCCTTCACTTGCCTTTTAAATTCCTTTTGCTTGCATTCTGTCCTTAGTTCTCCTATTTTAATTTTTGTGTACTTTAATTTTTGTATTTGTTTAGGTTCCTGAAATCTTGTTTTCATTATTAGTAATTTATGCTCAGTGCTTTGTTCTGCACTTCTATACACTCTAATATCTTGTATTGCATACCTTGTATTTTCTGTGTAAGTGAAATAATCTATTGCACTTCTTGCTCTTCCCCTATCTGCTACAAATGTTATTTTATGTATTGTTTTATGTGTAAAAAATGTATTTCCTATAAGTAAATTATTGTCTATACAATATTCAATCATTCTCTCTCCATTGCTATTTTTCACTGTTTCTGCTGTATGTTTTCCCATACACTCGTTCCCCTTCTCTGATTCATTTCCAATTCTGGCATTCCAGTCTCCCATGATGATCACATGTCTAGCAAAGTCCTTAGCCTTATTTAGTATCCTGTAGGTTGACATAGAAAATATCTTTTTCACATTCATTTGCATCCTTTGTAGGTGCATAGATCTGAATAAATGATATCTTCTCCTCCATTTCCATATCTACTCTTAATATTATTGATATAATTGGTTCCCAATTTACTATTTTCTTTGTACATTCTTCTTCAAATATTATACCTTCTTTTGCTCTTGCTTTCCTATCTACTCCTGAGAATATTAAGGTATATCAATTATTCATCAGCATCTCTCCTGATCTTTTCCTTTTTGTCTCGCTTATGCCTAAGATTTTAATCTTGTATTTTTCCATTTCTTCTATTATCTCACATTCTTTTCCTGTCAGAGAGGTTATATTCCATGTTCCAATAATCATTTTCCTTTTCTTGCCTTGTCGTTTCCGTTTCATCTGACCGGCATCTACCTTATGTCTTCTCTGAATAAAATGAATTTCGACGCCACGTGGGTTATTAGCCCTACGGTGAGTCTAGCCGAATGAAGGGGGTGCCAGTTTGGGTTTACTCCCCCGCAGTGTCACAGCCATTCTGTTTCTCCAAATCCGCCTGTGACTGTCTGGTTCTACACTCTTTTGGACTGCTGTCCTCATCGACTCTAGGCCAGTACTGAAGAGGCTGCTGCCCCTCTTCAGGGATTTTTATCGACTTCCCAGTCTAGATCCACAGTATTTAGCGAAACCAGGGTCACCTCGAGAAGGATGTGTTCATCGAACACGCACTGCGGTCTTGGCAAGGGAGAGGTTATATGTTCACTTCGCCTTACCCTGGGTCGCCCCTCGACCCCAAGGGAGTAATTTTTGTGTATAAATATCGTCCTGTTCTGTACCTTGTTACATTTGTACTTGGTGCAGAGTCTGAAGAAGACCTTGCTAGAAGGTTGAATCGTTACGTTTAGTTTATGTTTTATAATAAAATAAATGTCTGCCTTGGTCAGCATAATGAGTTTTTCATTAAATGTAAATGTCAGCAGTTTAGAACTCTTCATTACTTATTAAAATCTAAAATGTCTTCGAAGAATGAAATATAAATATGAAAATTTTTTAGACACTTGGTTCATTATTAAAGGTTCGACAGGTGAATGATTGATTTCGTTTACATTACTTCGCTTTCCTGTCGCTTTTAGCTAATAGAGAAGATGAAGATGAAATTGGTGAATGGACACTCACAAAGAACATCCATGACGGGCCGGGAAGTCAGAACCCCTGGCGTCGTAGCACGCTCCGCTAACCACTCTGCCACAGAGGCCTGCTAGTATGTCTCAGTTTAATTAAATGAAAACATTAACAAACATTTTGAATTCAAAGAGCAATAATTTGAAATTGTTCACCCTCTTAGAGGAATTGGTGTGTAAGGGGTGCTCCTTCCACGTAGTGCACCCAATAGTCAGCCTCACTTCTACGTAGTACACCCTGGACTGCAGACTAACGAGGCTCTGGCGACTGGCCTCATGGCCAGTATAATTCTGTGTCGTCCTGTGTTTTGTCCTTATTTGTGTTGAGCGCCCTTTTTAACCTCAGCTTTTAACCAAGGTAGGGAAATTTTAGTTTTCAGACACGCGTTTATTTTTGTTATGATAAGGGGCTGGACTCCGTATAATGGGACGGGTGCAAAATAGCCTCAGTGCTGACGCACCCAAAATATTTTAATTCAAATTCAAAAATTCTTAGATGAATTATAATATCAACGATTTGAAAGTATTTCTTTATGATTCAAACTAGGAAATTAAAAGTTCAACAAAATTGAATCTTCTTGCGATTGTATATTGAAACGTTAACCATTCTAGATTAATTCAAAATCCTTAGTTTTCCGTTGAAAGCTAAATCATCTCAGAGTAATAACATTTAAACATCAACAATTTCAAGTTCTTCGTTGCTGTATCACCTTTCAAGAGTTGTGAGAGAAGTTGTTGAACAGAATAAAGTCTGATCCGATCTCTTGTGTAGAGTTGCTGAAGGTCCGTCTACCTTGACTATTTTTTTTCCTTTCGATTCCAAGGAATACAGCAGATTCAGTCAGGGATGAGATCTATTCATCCTACGATAACATCAAGGGCGATTTTTGCTAAGGCTTGCACATAAAAATAGATCTTATGAGCACAAGCGTGGACAGTACTTTGTCGACAGGTCATCAGTTGTGGACTGAGACGTTCATATTTGACAAGGCACGGTTCAGGAAAGATGAAAGCTTACCACGGGAGTGAAAAAAAACACCCTAAGATTCACGTTATTCAGGAATTCAGTTCTTGTTCCGCAAAGCCGGTGAAATTTAAGCATGCACTTCCCGGTAGAATCCTCTTATCTACTCAATCTACCTCCCAAAGACGACTTCTCCCGATGCTTTCAGAAATCTCAATCTCTCTCTCTCTCTCAGTTTGCAAGACGCGGCAAGGATGTCCCTTCCAAAGACTGAATAAATGGAGCTTGAAGAAGCTGACGATAGCGTCGCCTGATCCAGAGCCAATATTTCGTGAAGAAATCCGATTCAGAGGGTAACCATATTTGAAGGATCATTCGCGGTAAATGAAAACCAAATAGAAACGTGTCTCAATCCGGGTAGTTTCGCCAGTAAATGGGATTTGGTTCTCATGCAAGAAATAAAATTTGTTTCTTCTCTCAAATTCACTCTTATGTCCAGGTAGCTTAATCAGGACTGATCGTGAATCGAACTCTGGACTGCTTGAATACAAGAAAACAGAATAACATCCTTAGTTACTCTCACGATGGCGCAGTGGTAGTGTCATCGCCTTTTAATCAAGGGGTCCTGGGTTCGATACCTGGTGGAGGCACATAATGGTTCCGATCCCACTTTAAACTGTAGGTTCTGTCCCGATTAGCCGTTCTGTGCATAAAGTGGACTTAATCAACAAAAATTAAACAACTAGTTACTCTCAGTCCTATTGAGTGTCCCTTCATCAATTTCATCATATCTTACCCACTCCTCCTCATCTTCGCGATTAACCTAAAGTGTCAGAAAAGCGATGTAAAATTAACCAAATCAATCCTTCCTAGTCCAGAACAGTAGCCGTGCCGTCAAAGGCGTCAAGCTTTTACACCGAAAGTTGGCAACGTCGTATACAGAAAGTTGGAAACACTGTACAAAGAAAGTTGGCAACACTGTACACGGAAAGTTGGCAACACTGTACACGGAAAGTTGGCAACACTGCACACAGAAAGTTTGCAACACTGCACACAGAAAGTTGGCAACACTGCACACAGAAAGTTGGCAACACTGCACACAGAAAGTTGGCAACACTGCACACGGAAAGTTGGCAACACTGTACACGGAAAGTTGGCAACACTGTACACGGAAAGTTGGCAACACTGTACACCGTTGATATTTTGTGGAAAGTGAGTCCGGTTCCCTGGTACCCTTCCAAATGAACTTATCTCACCTCACCTGATGCTTATTTGTGGGGAATGCAGAAAGAGCGTGTCTACCGTGATTTAGTGTCTCGTGATATTGATCAGTTCAAAATGAGCATCACAGATATATTGCATTCAATACATGGTTGCAAACTTGCAAGTCGCTACGAAATATGTTTGATGTTGAAGACGTGTGTTGACTGTTTCCTTTATGTTCAAATGTTGTGTGCACAATACCTGTTGGGTTGATACAGGTAGCATTTTTAATTATTCTTACATTTTATATACTTACGAGATTAAATAAAACTCTGCATTTCGGTACAATGTATTTTCGGCCATACTCGAGGTTAACAAGCTTAGATTTGATTTGAGTTTTGTTATTTAGCATCGCTTTTCCTCCACTATTGACAAATCGCGACTATGAGAATGATTGACGATATGCTGAAATCAATACCTATGCTCAGGCCGGGATGTGCCTGTGCCAAGTGCCGCTGCAACCATTGATGTAACAGTGTGTAAGTCGCTCATCGATTCCGCTTGGCTACTATAGCAATATATCGATCATCAGAGGGGGCGGTAACCCTTGGACGACCGGGCACAGGTCTCTGGACAACTGTTTGACTTGTATGGAATTGTTTCCACAATCGAGAATTTACGGAATGATCAACGCCAAAGAAAATAGCGACATCTTTGATTGACTGTCCTGCTTCAATGCGTGCGACAGCACGCCAGCGCCCACTATCTGTTTTCGCCTTCTTTGAGCCAGAGAAACACGAATATTATCAAAACTATTCCTACAAAAGTTATAAACACTTCGTATCAGCTTTTAAATGCACCTCAAACCCTTCAGAATGCTGGCGTCTTCAACGAAAGTGTGATGATTCTTGCACGAAATCCTCGCTTTTATGCTATTTCAAGAGCACAGATTAAGCACCTAGGTACAGATGATTCACTCTCTACTTACAAAAGGGAAGCTACACATAAAACCTGACATCTACATCCGCAGCGATTTTCAGCCACTCAAATTCAAATCGCTTTCGAAAATTTCCATTGCTTGCTTAACTTTTGGAAGGCAGTGTACGTGGTTGGATGAACATTTCAGCAGTGGGAAATATCTCTATCGTTGTCAATACCGGAAATAGGGGTCCGAATGGGGAAAAGCGTACTAAAAGTCATTCGATGGTCGTATCTTCAACAGAGAGAAGAATTAAGCCAACTCTTAGAATAAAAGAGGTTGGAAGTGGGTGGATGCGCGGACCGTCAACATGGAAATGAGACCATTCCAACAAGTACCACTGGCTCTATCCAAACGTTTGCAGAAATGTTAACACACACGCGCGTTACAGCCAATTAAAAAGAAGATAGTATCCCGATGCGTATGTCCCTTCTCTCGCGTCTTCTCGCTGGCCATCCTTGTGCAATGAATATGCAAATAGAAGGGGTTCGTTGTGGATGCTGTACTCTATGCATTACGCCCCGAAATGGGTTTCCGTTCGATGGCTGTTTTTTTTGCATCCCTCTTTTCCTGCCCTGTTCTTTTTTTTGTGTTAGTGAAGAGATAGGAGGTTGGGGGGAGCAAGCTATTTTGATTCTGACGTGAGAGGGTTTTGTGGAAGGGAGATGGAGGAAGAGGGGGCTGGTTGTCGAAAACGGTGATTCGAACCTATTTTCACCCCCGATGCAAGATGAAATACGCGGGGCTTGCTGCGGAAAATCGATTGGCCAGTATCGCTGCTACGAAAACGGTGCCTGTGGCTTCGACGGCTCAACTTTAGGGTAGGGCTTGAAATGCGTGAGGACCCTCCTACCGCCCTTAAGATTTGTTGCCCTTTCTAAAAGTGTCACCATTGAAGAGCTGTTGCGATTTTTCCGTAAGTCTGTTGTTACCTTGTGAGTTTGCAAAACCATTTTTCTAGAGGCAGTATATTACGAGTCCTTTGCGAGAACGTTTCTGCTTGTTTACAAACACCGAGAGGTTAAATATAGTCAAACTAGACCATTCATGTGCAACTAAGGTTTTGAATTTAAAACCAATGCTTATTTTACTTGCAATAAGATTTTATACTGCCACGAACATAGGTAATGATTTAATTTGCTTCGATTTTTGTTATTTTTCTGCCTCGTTTGGCTGATGAGGATACCGATGAATGAGTGAATGAATGAATTAAAAAAAATTGGTGTGTCTGCACATGTGACCATTTTGCAAGCTTCAAACCCTTACCTTAAAGTATGGGAGGGTGGGGCAAGTGAGACAGGTTGGACAAGTGCGTCCACCCTAGCTGAATTGTAGACCACGACAGGAAATGACGCCGCGAGTTGGTGTCATAGGAGGTGGAGAGGCTGTGTGTGAAGCAGTTGTACGCTCGCTTCAAAAATTGACTTTTTTTTAGGTATATAAGGGGTGTCACAGAGATATTTTTGTTTTCAAAAGTATTAAAGTAAATACTTAATTTTTTTTGTATAAATATTAATTTATTACCAAAAGAAAGCTTAAGCATTATTTTTTTATTTGTGGTACAAGAGTATTGGACAAGTGGTAACCGTTCATGTTTTCACATTCAATTATTCTTGACCTAAAGTTTTCGATCACTCGCCGAAGCATTGCACGAGGAATAGCATTGATTTCATCTGTAATTCTTTGCTTAAATTCTCTCAAATGTTGTGGCATTCGGGTGTACACCTTACTCTTAAGGTAACCCCATAAGAAAATAATCTGCTGGTGGCAAGTCGGGACTTCTCGGTGGCCAGTTAATGTCCCCTCCGAGACTGATAACCCTTTCTGGGAATAACTGATGAAGCGTATTCAGCGATTCATTGGTGACGTGTATAACCATATGCAAGGTGTACGAGTGTAAAGAAAAAAGAAATGTTTAGTTATTTTGCCACCAGATGGCTTTGATTTGGAAAAAGGGGCGTGGCTGAAATTCCAGAGATCGGAGGAAAGCAAGCCTCGTGTGGGAACTTCACTTCCCACTGATTAGCTGAGGTTAAAGCACGTTAAGTTGAGTTCCCTTTGAGTGTTGAAAGGGGTCATCTCGAAATGGAGCAAAGTACAGGGAGTAGTTGTTTTGTAGTGGTTTAGTATTTTAAGTTTTTATGTAGTGTATTTAGTTGGGATTTTTAGTTAAAGCACAGAACACTTTGTTCTATTCAGAGATAGGTCTTTTGGGGGGGAAATTAATATTAAAATGAAATTACTATAATCTCCTTTTGGTTAAATAAAGTGTAAGGAAGTCTAAATTATGTAAAGATTTAATTGTATAATTTAATTGTTTCTTTATTATTTATTGTATTTATATTTGAGGTTTATACTCTTATAATCATTATTTATGTAGTATCAAGCCCTTCAGGCATTTTGTTGTTAAATAAACCTTTATACTATCAAGCCGTTTATGTATAATTCCTCTAAACCTACAATTTTACGGCTTAAGCTTTCCACTGCCATATCTTTATATTTCTGCTAGGTTAATGTACCGACGTCAGTTGCAAGCCTTGAGGCCTAATGAAGGACAATGTTTCTTAGTGAATATTTGTGAGCGTGCAATAAGAAGCTGGTCATACGTGAGAAGTGTTTCTGTTGTAGCCATCATGGTTCTGAATTGCTGGAGTCAAAGCTTATCGAGAAGCTTATTCCCTGTTACATCGTCGAAGGAAATCTTACAACATATAACCCATGCTCGGACCAGGATTCGAACATGTAGCTCTCTGTATTGTGAGCCGATCGCTCACCGAGGCACGTCTATTTAGGCATTTTCTGCCGCTTGTATGTACAATTTCGTGGCAGTCACCGGACAGGTACTCGCGACAGAGCCGCGCTAAAAGATATCTCGGTACAGCATCCCTTCCCTCAGCATCTTTCCACCATCTAAAGTCTCCCGCGACGAGAGGAGAAGAAACACGCGGCATCTTGAAAGGATAATGCCACGGAGAGACCGCCTCTTAACCACGCACCGCCATTTGGATCCACTTCTCTTTTCATCGTAAGGAAGAGAACCGTGTGTACACCTGATTGTAATTCCAATTTAGTCTTGACGTTAACTAGCGCGGGCCTCCCGCTCCGAGGGATGAGACGCCATTACGGTCCTACAGAGTTTGTCTCTCTAGGTTGATGTAACAGTTTAGACGTGGGTGGGTTGGAGGGATGAGGATCTGTGGGTGGGGTCTAATGGCTCCCCAGGAACGAGCATAAGCCCATCCCATTAAGGTACCCAAGAGGTTTCTGGGCTTGTCGAGTGTTCCCGGATGAGTGTTTGGGAGGGGGGATTTTATGCTGATGTTAGTCTTCAACGCACTTGCCAGATGTCTTACAGCGGGGAATCCTCACGTTTAACGTCAAGATGCGTCTTGCGTTTCTCTTCCTCTCGTGTAGATGAATCAGATGCTCTTTCACGTGGAGAATGTACAGACTGGGTCCAAAGATTGTTCAAGAAAACCACTAGGTTGTCTATGCAAATCGTGGATAAATTATGAAAATGTCAGCGAAATTTGCTGTTCTTTTTAAATCAATATTTTTGTGAAAGTGCGCTAAAAATAGAATCTTGAAGAAAGAAAGAAATGACAAGCAAGAGATTGTAAATGTGCTTTGGACAAACTGTGCTACAGTGTCATATACTCAGTGTTGTTGTTGATTTGGTGTTTAAGTTCACTTTATGCACAGTAAGGCTTATCGGGACTGGACCTACAGTTTAAAGTTCGATCCGAACCACTGGAGTCTCCACCGGGTATCGCACCCGGGACCCCTTGATTACAAGGCATATACTCAAGTAATATGATCACTACACCATAGCCCCGTCTAGAGATGTCTTCTGTCCAAAGTCATGGAGGATCACATGAACCGCTCAACCAATCGGCTTTGTCCAGTTGCCGTGGTGAGAGGGAATTCTCGTGGTATCCTGAGTTGCCAAATCTGTAGTTTTGGCTCGTTTTCGAAACAGGTGGCACCCTCAACAAAGCGAAGCACGGCGAAGCCTAATGGTTGCTGCCACGTAGCAAGCGAATGGGTCTCCGATTCCCTGCCTCTCCCTGAAATGCGAGCGAAGGAGGCTTGTTGACAGGAAGAGGTGTCGTGTACGACTGGACAAAAATCAGGCGTGGAGCTTCGGTAGCAAAGCCACTTTTTCCCTCCTTGAACTGGAGGCGGAAAGACTGGGTTTTCTCAAGGGTTTTTTTCCTCAAGTCCATTCTTTGGCCGTGCGGACTCTAGTTCGCTAACGTTTTTGACTCTCTCTCTGCGCTCTTGGGTCCAGTTGGTTACGAAGTGCAACACCGAGCCCTGCGCTTCGTCGATTTGGTGTCACGTACTGTATTTGGGGTTTGCACCGTTTGCACCACACTCTGAAGCGATGTACAAGTCACTAGCCTTTATAAAATGGGACAAGTAGATCCTTAAATACTCGCTTCCTTGCAAGGCGTTATGCGTGTTGCCTAACTCGGTGGCGATAAGCGATTTTAATGGCAAATGTTCAATGGCAACTTCTACAACCGTCGTGGAGTTAGGCAACACGCACAACCTTCTTTCAGGGAAGCTTGTATTTCAGGATCTAAGCGTCCCATTTTTATTGTCGGTGAGTGTACAGTGGTGTACAGACCCTTTAGATTGTATTGGGTGGTGTAGTTATTCATCATTCATCTTTCAGATGGTTGTCACTCGCTTAGCGTAAAGTATGATGTATGCGAGAAGTTACATTAAAAGGAATGGCAAAATAAGTCACATGTGTAATAATTGGATTTCTGTACTCTCCATGGCTGAACCGATATGGATATTGATAAGAAGAGATGGTTATTTCGACACTTGTCCTCTCAATTGTCACTTGTCTGACCTTCCTGTCCGAATTCAATCTGTTCACACACCATTGTCCAATAATCGCTTCCCACTTCCTTCTACCCTCTCTTACAATCCCAGTCCTTGCTCTCTCTAGTATTCTCGCCAACTGATCTCGCTCCCTCACGATTCCAACGCTCATTCCCCAACCGTCTCTCGAGCCACTAACCTAACGTTTGCCTAATTGCTTATTCCGCATTCCTTCCTCTGCTTCCTGCTATATTAAGAATAACATAAGACTTGTAACTTCTTACCCAATACCTTGGGTACGATACGGTAGCGAACGAGACTGGTTTTCTGTCAAGGAATCTGCGGAGCCAGGCCGCGTCTAACGGAAGAGAAGGGGAGAGATCGAGTGGGCGAGGCAAAGCAGTGAAAACAACTGCTATCTGCACCCGCGTTTTTCCCGCCGTGCACTCATCTCCTCTCTTACGCGTTCTTGCGAAGAGACTTGTCTTGGTTCACTTGCTCCAGTGTTTCCCTAGACAGAGTATAGAACAATAAGAAGTGAAACATTGCCTAGTTTGCGTGCAAATTAAACTTTTTTCTTTGGAGGCAATGAAATGCATATATTTCCAAGTACATTATCTATCTCTTTTGATGTACGTCATGTATATATTAGTATTAGCTTTGCTTTATTTCACTTCGCTTCTTGTGCCACTTTTGACTATTTTGCGAAGATGGGGATGAGTGATGATATGATGAATAGACATCACAAACGTCCATGCCCAAGCCAGGATTCGAACCCGGGACCCCTGGCATTGCAGCGCGATGTGTTAACCACTCCGCCACGGGAGCCGTCATATATTAGCATTAACGGAAGGCTAAAATAATAAGATCTACATAATGTCTCCTTAATTTCCACACCGGAAGTGCATTTTCCTAGGATTGAGTGTTGTATTTGGGGTATATACTGAATGTATTTTAATTTTCACTAATTCTTATTTATCGTATCAATCCCTAAGATTATATGTTTATTTTATAAAGTCTCTCTGAATGCTTCACGTTGACCAGGGCATTCACTTGTCTTTCTCAGTTGCCTCAGCCTCTGAGGCATGTAAACAATGCACTGTGTTGTGCTATGCAAACCTCCTGAGCTATTCAGGGAACAGGTAGTTTCTTCTGCCTATGGAGTCAGCGGTTTGCATAGTGGCAATTAAAAAACACGATTCGGCATGGAGGAAGATCTCCATGGCCTAGGGATATAGAGGTGAGACAAGCTGAGAAGTCACTGACTTTGGATTGGAGTTGAGAAGGGAGAAGAGGTTAGGAAAGCAGTGGGGCAGAAGTGAGACGACTCTCTGGTCAACCGATAGAGAAGCCAACAGAGGACTTCGCATATTCTATTCAGCCTAATACTTCAGATAGACAGGTAATTATCCTAACACCCAGCCATGATTCAGGTTCAAAGGTTCAGAAAACCCAACGAGTGACCATTGTCTTTTCTGCAGTTTAGTTCCTTAATCTTATTTGTACCTTTCGCATTGCCAAGCGTTAACTCGTCATGCCAATGACGAGTGCTTTGATCAGAGGATGAATGATGAGTAACTTACATCGCCCAGCAATTAATTGCACAATGACTGGTTCAGATCCCATCATTCTTTAGAATGATACGTGGTGGAGGTGCGGTTATTTACGTAATTTTGTTATGGAATGATATAATTTATATGTTAGTTATAACAGTGGGTTAAACAAAATTGTTCATTAGATTTTTGTTATGTTTAATAAGTAGTATCTATTTATTAAATATTATATTTCAACGTTTTCTTTAATCTTATTTAATTTTGGAAATATTTGTCTCTTTACTTAATATGGAATCTTAATACTTATTGAGTGCAGAGAAAAAAGAGGTGAATATATTATACAGGGTGTCATTTTAATGGTGCCCACGGACCACAGATTCGTATACAGGACATCAAGACGAACAACGTTTCTCAGTAACATTTTTCTCGTTGGTGCGTCGATTCGACGCTACAGCCGTTCAAAGAAGAGCGTTTTGCCGCCTGGATGCTGGCAACCCAACACAACATTTGATCGTATCTGTGACGTCATTTCCTGCGGCGAAACAGCGCACGACAGCGTAGCAAGGAACACACAAATTTTGTGAAAAATGGCAAACTACCAACCATATTATTAGCTGTAAAACGAAGCGAGAAACGCGTCCAGTAGACCGAACATCATATCCTACCAGCCAGAATATCAGCAGTCATCTCAGGGGAAGGGGGAAGTGAACCAACGATATGAGAAATGGTAAAAAACGTATTCAAAATGAAGTGTCAATATCGGATTTTGTCTCAGCCTACATGTTAAATATCAACAACAATAAATTTTATTGGACTTACAGATTACATGTGGCTGTTTACGCCCAGCTACATGTCAATTATATTTACAAATCTCGTTCCAAGGTTGATATCTACAGGTTTGTGTCTAGATGACTTGTGGTACTTTTGTGCTGATAACGGAAGTATCTGAGGTTCACGTTGTTACATTACGGCTAAAACACGTACAACCACAGTAACAATCTAATGATGAATCAGTAGCGAATATAATGCCCTGTTCACAGTTGCAAACCTATTACATGTGTATCCGGTGCGTAGATAACCACAGTCGTCTGAGAGCTTGAATTACTACTAGCTACTTATATCCCTGTATTTTCTACCATTTTTGCCACTTGGCTCATAAAGTCCTGAATATACATTCTTGTGTGGCTTACCTTTGGAATTTTTAATTCTTTCATTTCTATTTTGTCATCTGTTCAGTGTGTCACAGACAACTAGTATCAGAAGGACGAAGTGGATAGAGTAGATGCCAACTTGGTAACTACATTTGCAAATATCTCACATGTAAGCTGAGACAAAATTCGATATGACCACTTCCACTTGAATTCTATTTTCTTTCTACCATTTTTCGTATCGTTTGTTTACTTCCTGTTAGGGTACAGAATGTGTTTTCTCGTTTTGTTTTACGGTACATAATGTGGCTGATTGTAGCTATGTCATTTTTCACAGAATATGTGTGTTCCTGGCAACCCTGCAACGCATCGCTTCTCGACGGGATATGACGTCACAAATGCAATCAAATGTTGTGTGTGGTTGCCAGAATTCAGGCCGCAAAACGGGCTTTTTTGAGCGACTGTAGCGCGGAAACGACGCTCCAACGAGAAAAATGTTACTGAGAAAAGTTGTTTGTTTTGACGACCTCATACGTTTCCGTTGTCCGTGGGCACCATTAAAATGACACCCTGTATAGTACACAATTTTAATAAGAAATTAATATATTATATAAAGCACAATTTTTTTCCTTCTAAATTTGCAATAGGTATACTAGTGATTTTCTTGTGTTACAGCACTTTATTAGTTAATTTTCTGTCCCACAAGACTTAGTCACTGTCTTGTTCTACAACAAAATTAACTACTTTTGTACAAAGAGTTAATTTATCATTTGTTTAATTTCTTTCATAAATGATGAACCAAGAACAATCAATTCTCACATCTTGTACAGTAACGCACACTTCTGTGTTGTAAGCAAGCCATTGAGAGTCAATTGGTTTGTTCCAATCCAGAATTGTCTGTGACTGTACAAGGATTTACTGCGATCATGACGAAATGAGAAATCTTATATTGATGCATGTTTTTTTTTTTAAAAAAATATTACATTAACCCTTAGCGTACTGCGACCAATTTATCCGACTGTCTGCTTTTTACGTTATTTTACGTAGTTAGATATCTCAAACTTGGGTAATAAGGATTCAATTCTTACCCTGATTCAAATCCCGGCCTGAACATTGTGTGTGTCCCTTCATCAGTTTCATCATATCGTCAATCATCTTCATCGTCGCGATTACCCATACCTTGCAGAAAAGCGACGTAAAATAACCAAATCAATCATTAAGGCATGGATATGGTTTCATACAATGCCACGGAATATATGTCGTTTTTGTCGACGTGTAACACGTGCTTGAAAGAGACGTACATCTTTGCATTTCCAGGTCAGCGTTTATCCCTTTTCGATGTTATTTCAGCCATCCACGGATCAGTTTTCCATTATTCACCCTTGTATGTAGGCAACCCAACTTACCGCGACTGGTAGTGGGTTGCATACACCTCAGGCGTTCTAACACTGCTATTGCGGAAGCGTTGAAGCGGAGAGGGAGTTTTGTGAATGTTCTCAGTGTTCAGACTCCACCCGAAAACTAACGTAGCGTTTCTTGTTTGTTTCTTCCACATGAGTTATTTAGAGAAGTGCTTAATACGAGGGAATATTTGCGAAAGAATTGTGCACGTTGAATGTACACTCACTGCGTGTAATTCGGGCGTAAGGAATGTGTTTTTTGTTTGTCCGTTAGTTTTACTAGCAACTAAATCTCTCAAACCGTCATACACATTTCCTGCACAGCATGAATATAACGGATTTGTTTTCCTTTGGAATGCTGTTATCAACACCAATCTCTTCAAACCGTTCCAAATAAAGGGCCACTTAAAGAAAACGGGACGGGAACTTTGGAATCGTGTCGTGGCAACCCTGGGAAGTTGGTAGCACTGAATGACATATACAACATCTTAACATTTAGTAATCATGGAGCAGCTTAGTGGTGTGAAGCGTGCCTTTGCCATCAAAGCATATTTCAATAAACGGTGACATCGCATGGCCCTCAAGATCACCTGATCTCACTGCGTGTGATTTCTTCTTGTGTGGCCATCTTAAGAGCGAGGTTTACCGTACTCGACAGAAGAACTTAATACGAGAGGAAATTACCAGGATTCCTGTTCCAATGTTACGTCTCATCATGCACAATGTGTCTCACAGACTGCAGGAATGTCTTCGCAGAGAAGATCGTCATCTGTCGGATGTTTTCTTCAAGAAATAACTTAACGGTTTGAAATTCAACAATAGCATACTCTGTACTGGCTTCACTAAATGTTTCGAAGGTTTGTGTTCTCTTTTATCAATCTTCGGTCCAGAATGTCCCGTTCTTTTGAGCCACCCGGTACAAATCCATGTTACCTTTGTCCACATCAAATGGTTCCAATTCCTTCAATCCCATCCTCATCGCCAGATTGCTGTATTACCAATCACAGTAATATAATAACTTATACCGGTTAGTTTCATATAAAAATTTAATGCATAACTCAAACTATTACTTCACTAACTGAGCGAATCAACAAAAATAATTGAAATCTACTTATAAAATTTAAAGTTATTATATTACTGTGATTGGTAATGCAGCACAAAGATATAATGTTATAGATATTTCACAATTACTCTACTGCAGATGTCACCTTCCCCCATGCGTAAAAAGGGCGGGGAAACGTTTTCTAGCTATACAAAGATAGATATTAGTACTTTCAATTACATTCTCAAGAATATTAAAGAACTCTTTCTAGTCAATCCGGTAGCAGGAATCAAGTATCTCTGAAGAACAATCATTATTTGTTTGTCGCGCCATCTCTTGTTTGTCGCTGGAAATAAATGCTTCCTTGGGCGTTTGCTGTGACAACTGACAATCTCGGAGTTACTTATTTCGGGCAATTGAAACGACGACGACTTTTGGTTCGATTTTCTACCGCTTGTCGGCGCTAGTTCAGAAGTTCTTGAAAAAAGCTTTCTACCGTACACGAAGGTATCATACTTGCCATTCGCTGCTCTGAAATACAGTATTTCTTTTCTATTATGTATAAATAGTCACGTTCATGCCACGTTTGACGATCGTGACGATGCGGATGAAATTAAACTGATGTAGGTGATGAGTTTTAGAATTACAGTAAACCCTCGTTAACACAAACTTGCTTAAGACGAACACTCGGTTAACATGAACAAAACGTTGATCCCGGCAGGGATGTATTATATCTTATAGAAAGATTTATCGGTTAACGCGAATTTCGGTTACAACGAATTACGAACTTTCATAATTTTTTCTGTTGTTCCTCTGTCGTTCCTCTGCTAGGTATGTAAGAAATTGCTCAACAATCTCTATCATCTTGTCAACAATCAACTTATACAGTATTGTAACCAACAGTTTCAGATCAACAATGTGTTCAAATGTGTTTTTCTATTCACTAAAACATAGTCAGTACGAGTAACATCAAGTTGCAAGCAGTAAGATGGGAGTCATGGCCAAGAGAAAGCAGACAGGCAAACAAGACTGAAAATCCTAGAGGAAGGAGACCGTGATGTATTGAACAAAACGACAATTGCTGAACAGTATGGAATTGCCAAATCTACATTATCTACAATACTTAAATACATAATACGTATTGTAAATGGTTAATGTGTAGAAAGAACTGTATTGCAACAATAACATTTGAGTCCCCGGTTAGCACGAATTTTTTTTAACACGAACATTTGATTTTTCGGTCCCTTGGGATTCGTGTTAACGAGGGTTTACTGTATTACTAGAGAATTTCGCAAGATATTAGGTTCAATTAAATGCCCTTGTTTCTACACTCTGTCCCAGGTAAATGTGGAGCAAGCGAGCGAAATGAAGTGTCTGCGCAAGTAGTGGTTCAAGAGAGCTCGACACATGAACGCGTGAGAGGGGAAGTGAGTGCATGGAGGGGAAACGTGGCTGCAGCACAGCGTACAATCGCTTTCTCCACTTCCGTACGTACGTTAGTAGTGTAGGTGGCCCGGTTCACAAACCGAAAATGAGGCTCGCCTTAATGGATTTCTCTCGTAAGGCGCGAGCCTCATTTTCTTGCAGTGTTGCCAACTCCTCACTCGAAAATTTCACCAACTGATATTTTGAAGCCTTTCACGGTGTATGTTAACCTCACAAGCAGTGTTGCCAACTCGGGCGAGGCGTAGCCTTTCACCTCGCCTTAATGGATTTCTCTCGTAAGGCGCGAGCCTCATTTTCTCGCAGTGTTGCCAACTCCTCACTCGAAAATTTCACCAACTGATATTTTGAAGCCTTTCACGGTGTATGTTAACCTCACAAGCAGTGTTGCCAACTCGGGCGAGGCGTAGCCTTTCACCTCGCCTTAATGGATTTCTCTCGTAAGGCGCGAGCCTCATTTTCTTGCAGTGTTGCCAACTCCTCACTCGAAAAAATCACCAACTGATATTTTGAAGCCTTTCACGGTGTATGTTAACCTCACAAGCAGTGTTGCCAACTCGGGCGAAGCGTAGCCTTTCACATCGCCTTAATGGATTTCTCTCGTAAGGCGCGAGCCTCATTTTCTTGCAGTGTTGCCAACTCCTCACTCGAAAAAATCACCAACTGATATTTTGAAGCCTTTCACGGTGTATGTTAACCTCACAAGCAGTGTTGCCAACTCGGGCGAGGCGTAGCCTTTCACATCGCCTTAATGGATTTCTCTCGTAAGGCGCGAGCCTCATTTTCTCGCAGTGTTGCCAACTCCTCACTCGAAAAAATCACCAACTGATATTTTGAAGCCTTTCACGGTGTATGTTAACCTCACAAGCAGTGTTGCCAACTCGGGCGAGGCGTAGCCTTTCACCTCGCCTTAATGGATTTCTCTCGTAAGGCGCGAGCCTCATTTTCTCGCAGTGTTGCCAACTCCTCACTCGAAAAAATCACCAACTGATATTTTGAAGCCTTTCACGGTGTATGTTAACCTCACAAGCAGTGTTGCCAACTCGGGCGAGGCGTAGCCTTTCACCTCGCCTTAATGGATTTCTCTCGTAAGGCGCGAGCCTCATTTTCTCGCAGTGTTGCCAACTTCTCACTCGAAAAAATCACCAACTGATATTTTGAAGCCTTTCACGGTGTATGTTAACCTCACAAGCAGTGTTGCCAACTCGGGCGAGGCGTAGCCTTTCACCTCGCCTTAATGGATTTCTCTCGTAAGGCGCGAGCCTCATTTTCTCGCAGTGTTGCCAACTCCTCACTCGAAAAAATCACCAACTGATATTTTGAAGCCTTTCACGGTGTATGTTAACCTCACAAGCAGTGTTGCCAACTCGGGCGAGGCGTAGCCTTTCACCTCGCCTTAATGGATTTCTCTCGTAAGGCGCGAGCCTCATTTTCTCGCAGTGTTGCCAACTTCTCACTCGAAAAAATCACCAAGGTTTTTATTCGGTCTAACCTAACCTAAAGCAAGGAGCTGGCAACACTTCTTGAGGCTTGCCTTAATTAATTGCATAAAGCAATTTGCCAACCTACTGGTACTTTTGCCATAGCTTTTTACAAAAAAAAGAGAGGGAAGAGTTAAACAACCGACAATGCTGCTAATATTTACCTACAGCTTTTTTTTACTTGGCAAGGGTTTAGCCAATTTATACACTGGTGCAACATACACACACTGGGCAATAGAGCCGGCAACAAATATATACTGCCGTAAAAGAGAGAGAGATGGATGGATGGCAACACAGTATGTGTGTGCGTGTGTGTGTGTATAATATGTAGCATTATTAACTAGAGTGTGTTGGCAACCCACCTGCAACTAAAAAAAAATAGAGATGAGTAGTGTAATTGGGTTGTTTCAAAATAATACTTGGTACGAGTGCTTTTTTTTTATCAATTGAATATTAGTTTTTGACATATTTTGACAATTTTTTGTCTGTGTTTTAGCGTTTGACGACTTTTCAGTGCAATTTTCACCGCATCTAATTTTTTTCCCACTCATACTTGGTACGAGTGCTTTTTTAGCCTCTTTTTTTATCAATTGAATATCAGTTTTTGACATATTTTGACAATTTTTTGTCGATGTTTTAGCGTTTAGCGATGTTTTAGTAAAATTTCCCTTTTTTCCCACTCACACTTGGTACGAGCCCTCTTTTAGCCTCTTTTTTTATCAATCGAATATCAGTTTTTGACATATTTTGACAATTTTTTGTCTGTGTTTTAGCGTTTAGCGATGTTTTAGTAAAATTTCCCTTTTTTCCCACTCGTACTTGGTACGAATGCCACGATCTTACGTGATATAACTTAACCTATTCATTTTTTTTTGTGCTAAACTACACGAGGGCCTCTACGTGCTTTGACCTACTTTAGAGTAGGACCATAAAGACAGTTCTGCAACCGAAAGTGAGGCTCGAAGTGAGGCTCGGTGAGACTCGACTTAATGGTTTGCTCTTGTAAGACATAAGCCTCATTTTCTCGCAGTGTTGCCAACACCTTACTCGAAATAAAATCACCAAGGTTTTTTTTCTTGGTCTAACCTATGTTATTGAACTGCGTCGTCACGTCCAAACCCGCATGAATTCCGGACACTATTGGTTCTATTCATATTTTTCTCACTTATAGGCGTACGTGATGAATCCGCAAACAGATTTTTCCTAAGTCTTACTGTTTCCAAGATAACCCCACTTCCGGTCGCCATTTTGGATTTCCGAGCATAGGTTCTATTCACATTTTACTCACGTATAGATGTACATGATGAATCCGCAAACAAATTTTTCCTAAGTCTTACCGTTTAAAAGATAACTCCACTTCCGGTCGCCATTTTGGATTTCAGAACATTGGTTCTATTCACATTTTTTCTCACGTATAGGCGTACATGATGAATCCACAAACAGATTCTTGCTAAGTTTTACCGTTTCCAAGATAACCCCACTTCCGGTCGCCATTTTGGATTTCCGAACATAGTTTCTATTCACACTTTACTCACATATAGGCGTACGTGGTGAATCCGCAAACAGATTTTTCCTAAGTCTTACCGTTTCCAAGATAATCCCACTTCCGGTCGCCATTTTGGATTTCCGAACATAGTTTCTATTCACACTTTACTCACATATAGGCGTACGTGATGAATCCGCAAACAGATTTTTCCTAAGTCTTACCGTTTCCAAGATAATCCCACTTCCGGTCGCCATTTTGGATTTCCGAGCATAGGTTCTATTTATACTTTTTCTCACGTATAGGTGTACGTGATGAATCACCAAACAGATTTTTTCTAAGTTTTACCGTTTCCAAGATAACCCCACTTCCGGTCGCCATTTTGGATTTCCGATCATAGGTTCTATTGATATTTTATTTACATATAGGCGTACGTGATGAATCCGCAAACAGATTTTTCCTAAGTCTTACCGTTTCCAAGATAAACCCACTTCCGGTCGCCATTTTGGATTTCCGAGCAGAGTAGAGCAGTGTCCCGGGTTCACAAACCGAAAATGAGGCTCGCCTTAATGGATTTCTCTCGTAAGGCGCGAGCCTCATTTTCTTGCAGTGTTGCCAACTCCTCACTCGAAAAAATCACCAAGGGTTTTTTTGGGTCTAACCTAACCTAAAGCAAGGAGCTGGCAACACTGCTTGAGGCTTGAACCTAACCTAACCTAACCTAACCAACCTAACCTAACCTAACCTAACTGGTGAGGCTCGCCTTAATGGATTTCTCTCGTAAGGCATGAGCCTCATTTTCTCGCAGTGTTACCAACTCCTCACTCGAAAAAATCACCAAGGTTTTTATTCGGTCTAACCTAACCTAAAGCAAGGAGCTGGCAACACTGCTTGAGGCTTGCACCTAACCTACCTAACCTAACCTAACCTACCTAACCTAACCTAACCTAACCTAACCTAACCTACCTAACCTAACCTAAAGCAAGGAGCTGGCAACACTGCTTGAGGCTTGCCTTAATTAATTGCATAAAGCAATTTGCCAACCTACTGGTATTTTTTGCCATAGCTTTTTACAAAAAAAAGAGAGGAGAGAGGGAAGAGTTAAACAACCGACAATGCTGCTAATATTTACCTACAGCTTTTTTTTTTACTTGGCAAGGGTTTAGCCAATTTATACACTGGTGCAACATACACACACTGGGCAATAGAGCCGGCAACAAATATATACTGCCGTAAAAGAGAGATGGATGGATGGATGGCAACACAGTATGTGTGTGCGTGTGTATGTGTATAATATGTAGCATTATTAACTAGTGTGTTGGCAACCTATCTGCAACTAAAAAAAAAGATAGAGATACCAACATTGCTGTAAGATAAAGAAAGAGAGACCTATCGCGACTTTTGTAAACCTCTCTCGGGGGAAACACGATGTGCTATACACACATGCGCGCGTGCTGGTGCCTCTTATTATTTCTGTATTGTGACGCAAACAAACAAATAATAATTGTTGTTTTTTTAGGATGCCTGGCCCCTATAACCTCGCCAGGGTGCGTGGTGCCCAACCCAAAAAGGTTCTAACGGCTGCGGCTGTAGATAACCGCACCTCTGTAGAGTTTCACGTGTTTTTTTTTTTCTCAAAGGTCCTATGGGACACCTCTGTTTATCAAAAATTCGAGATATTTGCAATTTAACGCTGTGGACTTGGAAAATTTTCGATTGATGAAAAAAATTGGTTCCATGACGACCTAGGTTTATTTTGGTATGGGAGGACAGAGGACACCGAGACTCGACCGATACACTAAACCCGACCTCTCTACGACTATTCGTTCAAAAGTTACGAGTGATCAAAAGTTTTGGAGGTGGGTGGGCTAACTTCTTACCCCTTGACCCCAGGACCACCAAAACTTGGTATACGTATTCTACACCTCCAAAATCGACAGGGGGCATCTAACGATGCCGTATGGGGGTGTTTTTCGATATATTTTTTCGATAACTCTTACCATTTTCGAGATATTTGCAATTTAAGATTTTTTTTAACGCTGGACTTAGAAAATTTTCGGAACATTTTTTTTTGTTCCATGACGACCTATGTTTATTTTGGTATGGGAGGACAGAGGATACCGAGACTCGACCGACACACTAAACCCAACCTCTCTACGCGTACTCTACGTCACCAAAAAAGGTTAAAGGTTCCAAATAACAATAGTTAGAGTTTCGCCAATCTAGTAAAGTGGATTGGTTGAAATCTCCAAGGCGTATTTTGCATTTTTTTTTTTCAGATATGAACACGTTAAAACTGAACTGTCTTGGATTTTTGAGTTTTGTATTCGCCCTGAGAAAATTCTATATAAAATAACATACCTGAAAATTATATTCACAGTAGATTGATTTTTTTGAGTTTTGTAATCACCTCAAGAAATTCTATATAAAATAACATACCTGAAAATTGTATTCACAGTAGATTGAATTCTTGAGTTTTTGTATTCGCACACAAGAAATTCTATATAAATAACATACCTGAAATTCTATTTACAGTAGATTGAATTTTTTGAGTTTTTGTAATCACTCCAAGAAATTCTATATAAAATAACATACCTGAAAATTGTATCGCTATATACTAGACTTTTTGATTTCTGTGATTTTGGAGAAAGCAATGGCATCCACCACCAGTTTCAATCGTAAAAATGATAAAACTGAATGTGTTACTTGCGAAAAATTAATATCTAAAACTAATATTAGCAAACACAGGGCAAGATGTAGCGAAACAGGTTCGAGAATTAATCGTTCGTTACCTTCTAAGCCCTGTGCTCGATGTGGAAAAATGATCAGCATTGCAAATTTAAGTAAACACCTCAAAATTTGCAAACCATTGATCGAACAAGGAACATTGAAAAGGAAAATCGATGATTCAAAAACGGAAGCTTCAACTTCCAAACAAATTAAATTATCCAATGAACGCAAACCAATTAGATCTGCATTCAACGACCAACTCCAGGATTTTTCAATTAAGTCAGAACCAGGTCGTGACATCCTTAGTTTCTTGGATGAAACGAAAACATCTGTACTAAATATTTTAACAGATAAACTTGAAAACAAGTCTATAAAAGTATACGTTGTTCTGTTTTCCGAATACGAGAAAGTTGATGGAACAACGAGTATTTTTTATCATCGTACAAAAAACCAGACTCTTCATTTGGCGGACGTCGAAAATTTGGACAACTTCTATTATAAAGTTTCCAACGAGCTGGTTAAGAAACATGACGATTTCGAGGCTAAAGGGTCGGGATGGTCTCTGTGTGGAAGTCCTCACACGTTAACCGTTTACGTGAACCGATTCTCGCCTCTTCGCGCTTCCAGCTACGTTCCTCTTCCACCGAACATTCAACACAAGAGGGCTGTGTTAAATATACAGAACAGCGATAACAAGTGTTTCCTTTGGTGTATATTGGCTGCACTGCATCCTGTTCATTGCAAAAATAATCCACAGTGGGTTGGACATTACAAACAATACGAGTCCGACTTTCAAAATGTAATGTCTGGCATCGAATACCCGGTGACATTGTCGGATATAACAAAGTTTGAAAATCGTGCAGGAAAACGCATCGCTATTAATGTATATTCCTTCACGTCAGATAAATATCTCGTTCATCCCGTCAGGATAAGCGATGTCGACGATGACGATGCTCGTGTGATTAATCTTCTTCTCATTTCCAACGAGGATGTCTATCATTACACGCTAATTCGTTCTCTATCACGTTTGGTCAGAAGTCAATCAACCAAGCATGCAAACAACATCGAAGTTTGCCCGAGATGCCTAACCACGTTCGACGATCGTGACCGACGTGATCATCAAAATTTTCATAGTCGTCAAATTGCTATCGAGAAACTTGCCGAACATAAAATTTATTGCGGCGACAACAGACCGGCTAGAATGTTGATGCCCGAAACGAACGAAGTCGAAGAATTCAAAATGCACAAGGCATTGTTGGAACATCCGGCCATCATCGTCGCAGATTTCGAGGCGTTCCTGAAACCACTCTCCTACTGCGAACCGGATCCCGAAATTTCCTCCACAACGCCGTACCAGCTTCATCAACCTAATAGTTTCGGCTATGTTGTTGTGCGACGTGATAAAATAAATGAAGCATATATATACCGCGGGCCAAATGTAATCGAGCACTTCCTGGAAAAAATGGTGGAGGAGGTTGAGGTAATTGGTAGCGTACTGCTTACATCAAACCCGATGGCACCTTTAACTGAAAATGAACTTCAAAATTACAATTCCACAGAGGTGTGTCCGGTATGTGATCAAAGTTTCACTGATGAGAACAAAAAAATATTCCACCACGATCATTTCAGCGGAAACTACATAGGTGGAATTTGCAACACGTGCAATCTTAAAATTCAGAAACCTAAATTCATCCCCATATTCTTTCACAACGGAAGCGGATATGATTTTCACCACCTGGTGAGACATCTTGGCTACGATCCGAAACGTATAGGTGTCTTGGCCGAGAATGAAGAACGCTACATTAGTCTCAGCAAGCAAGTGTCGATTCCGGGGAACGAAAAATACCATCGAGATGCGCTTCCTGGATTCGTATAGATTTCTCTCTGCAAGTCTGGATGCTTTAGCGAACAAACTCACCGACGATCAATTTAAAATAACTAGAGCTAGTTTTCCCAACGTAGACATAGAACTCGTTAGACGTAAAGGGGTTTATCCTTACGAATATGTTAGTGATGGTTCTAAATTTAACGACGACGCTCTTCCACTTCCAAGAGAATTTTACAGCAGACTCAGAGAGAAAGGAATCACGGACGAAGAATACCAACACGCGCAACTCATGTGGGAGAAATTAGAATGTAGGACACTCGGAGACTACCACGACGCATACTTAAAATTAGACGTAACGATACTCGCGGATGTTTTTCAAGCGTTCAGGAAAACGGCAACGAATATTTATAAATTAGATCCAGCGTATTTCTACAGCCTACCGGGATTAGCGTGGTCGGCAATGTTATTCCAGACAAAGGTCAAGCTGGAACTGATATCGGACGTTGACATGTTGCTATTTATCGAAAGAGGGATACGAGGTGGAATGGTGCAATGCGTACAGAGACATGCAAAAGCTAATAACGTACACATGAAAGAAGATTACGATTCAAATCGAGCATCGAATTACATCTTCTACGCCGACGTTAATAATCTCTACGGACATGCCATGGTTCAGAAACTTCCTTACGGGGGATTCGAATGGTTAGATCCCACTTCGATAGACATTATTTATTTTGACGATAGCGAGTGTGGTTTCTTCGCAGAGGTAGATCTCCAATTCTCCGACCACCTGCACGACACGTTTTCGGATTTGCCTCGACTCCCGAAATCAAATGTCCACCCGACTCGGTTCAAGACAAGCTTTTGTTAACATTGGACCCTAAACAGAGATACGTCGTCCACTACAAGAATCTCCGGTTTTTGATTGGGAAGGGTGTTCAGATAGTAAATGTTAGAAGAATACTAAAGTTTAAACATTCCACGTGGTTAAGACCTTACATAGAAACTAACACACAACATAGAACAGCTGCCACTTCCGATTTAGACAAGGACTTCTTTAAATTAATGAACAATGCGGTGTACGGAAAGACCATGGAGAATGTTAGAAAGCACGTAGACGTGAAATTAATTTCCGATAAGAATAAATGTCGGAAGTGGATAGCCGATCCTAGATTCAAGTCGAGAAAAATTTACAATGAGAATTTGGCACTTTTCAATCTAGATATAAAATTGATGAAATTCAGAAAACCAATTTACGTTGGCGCAACGGTTCTCGACTTGTCGAAACTTTACATGTTCGAATTTCATTATGACGTGATGAAACCCTTCTACAATGATAAAATATCACTTTTGTACACGGACACCGACAGCTTTATTTACAGCATACAAACACCTAACCTATACGAAGACATAAAAAATCCTTCCATGCTTGAGTATTTGGATACTTCTGCGTATCCTCAACCCAACAGATTTGGAATTCCATCTCGTAACAAAAAAGTCCTAGGTAAACTGAAAGATGAATGTAACGGTGATATTATTGTCGAGTTCGCGGGTTTGCGTTCGAAGATGTATGCCATGAGAACAGAGAGTAGCGTCACGAAGAAAGCAAAAGGTGTGTGCAAGAATACGGTGGAGAACAAACTCACCTTCCACGATTACATCGATTGCCTTTACTCACAATCGACGATACTAAGTATAGAACAAAGAATCCAAAGTGTAGACCACGTGATTACAACAAACAAAGTTAGGAAAGTAGCATTAGATCCGCATGACGATAAAAGATGTATTTTGTCTTGTGGAATCCACATGTTGCCTTGGGGACACTATCGTTTAGAAATTAGTAAAATTGTAGGCAATGCAAATGAAAAAAATAAACTTAAATAACTATAACTAAAATAAAAAAACTTTAACTGTCTCAAATTATCACATACACAATAAAGAACTAGCAAGGACAATGAATCTCTTTGGTATCCGAAAGCAAACAATGGAGACTGTACACCGCAAGGCAGATCATGAATTTCTACCTTCCATGTTATCTAAACTCAACGGCCTGTTGATCAATCAATTTTCGGAACGCTGCTCTTCTTGCTGGAACAGTGACGATTTCGGATTCGCGACGATCGACATGACGAGGAAACCCAACGACGGAAAATACAGAAACAAAATCAACGACTTTCTAAACGTTGCAACGTTGTGAGAAATACTCAAGCATGGAAGGATTTTTTTATGTCTTCGTATAGGTTAGGTGTTTGTATGCTGTAAATAAAGCTGTCGGTGTCCGTGTACAAAAGTGATATTTTATCATTGTAGAAGGGTTTCATCACGTCATAATGAAATTCGAACATGTAAAGTTTCGACAAGTCGAGAACCGTTGCGCCAACGTAAATTGGTTTTCTGAATTTCATCAATTTTATATCTAGATTGAAAAGTGCCAAATTCTCATTGTAAATTTTTCTCGACTTGAATCTAGGATCGGCTATCCACTTCCGACATTTATTCTTATCGGAAATTAATTTCACGTCTACGTGCTTTCTAACATTCTCCATGGTCTTTCCGTACACCGCATTGTTCATTAATTTAAAGAAGTCCTTGTCTAAATCGGAAGTGGCAGCTGTTCTATGTTGTGTGTTAGTTTCTATGTAAGGTCTTAACCACGTGGAATGTTTAAACTTTAGTATTCTTCTAACATTTACTATCTGAACACCCTTCCCAATCAAAAACCGGAGATTCTTGTAGTGGACGACGTATCTCTGTTTAGGGTCCAATGTTAACAAAAGCTTGTCTTGAACCGAGTCGGGTGGACATTTGATTTCGGGAGTCGGAGGCAAATCCGAAAACGTGTCGTGCAGGTGGTCGGAGAATTGGAGATCTACCTCTGCGAAGAAACCACACTCGCTATCGTCAAAATAAATAATGTCTATCGAAGTGGGATCTAACCATTCGAATCCCCCGTAAGGAAGTTTCTGAACCATGGCATGTCCGTAGAGATTATTAACGTCGGCGTAGAAGATGTAATTCGATGCTCGATTTGAATCGTAATCTTCTTTCATGTGTACGTTATTAGCTTTTGCATGTCTCTGTACGCATTGCACCATTCCACCTCGTATCCCTCTTTCGATAAATAGCAACATGTCAACGTCCGATATCAGTTCCAGCTTGACCTTTGTCTGGAATAACATTGCCGACCACGCTAATCCCGGTAGGCTGTAGAAATACGCTGGATCTAATTTATAAATATTCGTTGCCGTTTTCCTGAACGCTTGAAAAACATCCGCGAGTATCGTTACGTCTAATTTTAAGTATGCGTCGTGGTAGTCTCCGAGTGTCCTACATTCTAATTTCTCCCACATGAGTTGCGCGTGTTGGTATTCTTCGTCCGTGATTCCTTTCTCTCTGAGTCTGCTGTAAAATTCTCTTGGAAGTGGAAGAGCGTCGTCGTTAAATTTAGAACCATCACTAACATATTCGTAAGGATAAACCCCTTTACGTCTAACGAGTTCTATGTCTACGTTGGGAAAACTAGCTCTAGTTATTTTAAATTGATCGTCGGTGAGTTTGTTCGCTAAAGCATCCAGACTTGCAGAGAGAAATCTATACGAATCCAGGAAGCGCATCTCGATGGTATTTTTCGTTCCCGGAATCGACACTTGCTTGCTGAGACTAATGTAGCGTTCTTCATTCTCGGCCAAGACACCTATACGTTTCGGATCGTAGCCAAGATGTCTCACCAGGTGGTGAAAATCATATCCGCTTCCGTTGTGAAAGAATATGGGGATGAATTTAGGTTTCTGGATTTTAAGATTGCACGTGTTGCAAATTCCACCTATGTAGTTTCCGCTGAAATGATCGTGGTGGAATATTTTTTTGTTCTCATCAGTGAAACTTTGATCACATACCGGACACACCTCAGTGGAATTGTAATTTTGAAGTTCATTTTCAGTTAAAGGTGCCATCGGTTTTGATGTAAGCAGTACGCTACCAATTACCTCAACCTCCTCCACCATTTTTTCCAGGAAGTGCTCGATTACATTTGACCCGCGGTATATATATGCTTCATTTATTTTATCACGTCGCACAACAACATAGCCGAAACTGTTTGGTTGATGAAGCTGGTACGGCGTTGTGGAGGAAATTTCGGGATCCGGTTCGCAGTACGAGAGTGGTTTGAGGAACGCCTCGAAATCTGCGACGATGATTGCGGGATGTTCCGACAATGCTTTGTGCATTTTGAATTCTTCGACTTCGTTCGTTTCGGGCATCAACATTCTAGCCGGTCTGTTGTCACCGCAATAAATTTTATGTTCGACAAGTTTCTCGATAGCAATTTGACGTCCGGTGTATTTTCGATAATTGAGTTGTTTTTGATCGTCGAACGTGGTTAGGCATCTCGGGCAAACTTCGATGCAATGTTCATGCTTGGTTGTTTGGCTTCCTAGTAATCGAGACATTGAACGAATTAGCGTGTAGTGATGAACATCCTCGTTGGAAATGAGAAGGAGATTTATTACACGAGCATCGTCATCGTCGATATCGCTTATCCTGACGGGATGCACGAGATATTTATCTGACGTGAAGGAATATACATTAATAGCGATGCGTTTTCCTGCACGATTTTCGAACTTTGTTATATCCGACAATGTCACCGGGTATTCGATGCCAGACATTACACTTTCAAATTCGGACTCGTATTGTTTGTAATGTCCAACCCACTGTGGATTATTTTTGCAATAAACAGGATGCAGTGCAGCCAATATACACCAAAGGAAACACTTGTTATCGCTGTTCTGTATATTTAACACAGCTCTCTTGTGTTGAATGTTCGGTGGAAGAGGAACGTAGCTGGAAGCGCGAAGAGGCGAGAATCGGTTCACGTAAACAGTTAACGTGTGAGGACTTCCACACAGAGACCATCCCGACCCTTTAGCCTCGAAACCGTCATGTTTCTTAACCAACTCGTTGGAAACTTTATAATAGAAGTTGTCCAAATATTCGACGTCAGCAAAATAAAGTGTCTGGTTTTTTGTACGATGATAAAAAATACTCATTGTGCCATCAAAGGCCTGCACAAGACCTGGAGCAGACCCGTTCGCGAGACATCGCTCCTGAAATGCCATGCAACCTGCGCAACACCTTCGCTTAAGCAGCTTGTATGCCCACCTGCACAGATCGTTCCTGGCAGGCATTGTAGACCCGCCGGGTACCCGCAGTCTTACGATACCTAGTAGGTCTCAGTTCGTTCTTTCCATCAACTGCAGACCCCTCCCTCTGCATGACGTAGTTGCTTCGAGTAGAAACTGCACCTGGCCCACACCGTTCTGCAGTGTTGCCAACTGCAATAGATTTTCACTACTTAAAAAAGGGAACTCGAAGCTTCGTAAGCCACATCACCAATGAAATGAGATTTACGAATGTTGCTACCCCCCCACACACACACACACATTGAAATAGGTTTTCCGTGGCACAGGATCCATAAGTATATGTCGTAAACAACCAATATACGTATATATAGTGATATAGGACAGGACTGAAACATGTCACGCTCGACGCTGAGGTCGCGAGTCGAACAACACACTGTTCTACTGCGAACACCAGGGCCGTAGCCAGCCAGGGCCATTGCCGTTACCCTCGTTTGGGGGGTAGAGCCAAGTACTTGGATAAACGTGCCAACAAGAACAATCACAATAATAGTAATAAAGTAGCATGAAAGGCATTATAATCCTCATAAATCACGCAAAAAGGGGGTAGAAGTCGGTTCTCACGCGCATTTGTGTTGAAACAGAGGATTAGAAATATTTTTTTTCAACACGTCAATTTCACATTAGTTAATAATGGAAAACAAGCACACAAACTGTTTTTGAAAGAAAGAAAGTGCATGATAAATGCATTCCGAATGTACAGACATATGGCATGTAAAATTTCCATCTACAATATTTTCTTTTCACATGGAGCGACGTATTACATAATCAATTCATCCAACTCGTAACAAACCAACATTAATAGCAAATAATATCACGGGCCGCCATAGCATTCTCTGTTTTAAAACTTTTCTCACTTAGATCGTTCGGCGCTCAGGGCCGACTCCCGCTACCCCTTTGCTACGGCATTGAACTTGATGAGACTGGATAATATTTTATAATATATTTCTACTTTCATAAAATTTGAAATCAAGGGGTTGCAATTACCCCTCCATTCCCCTTCTGCAGGTGCCCTTGGCCGTCTGGAAGGAAAATGCAAGAAAAATATGAAAATTAATTCCATCTTGAGTACCCTTTAGCCCTGCTACTCTTAAATTCTGCTAGTCTGTTTTTTCTTGTACTTTAATGTTTGACCCCCACCCTGACCCTTCCGCTAGACTTAATTTCCGTCCAAGCTTGTGAGCAATGCACCCTACCCCCTCTGGTTGCGCCACTGCGTGCCTGGTTAAGGCACCATGCAATGAAAAGCAATTAGTTTTCAGTGAGGAGATTTTTGTTTGCTCGATCATTCATTTAAATAAATGAAGCTGTAATACTGCGTGCATTTCCTGGCAATAAGATAAAAACTGCTTACGCTGAACTGAAATCGCTAAGTATATAAATTCTCCTTGGAGGAGAGAGCTCCTCCTAGGACCTCGTAGGATTTACGAGCTACGTAAGTAGGCAACACTGGCTGAAGCTGTCCACGTGGTGATGAAACACCTGGAGCGACACGCTGCCGGAGGGCTGTTTCCTTCCAGCAGGTTTTGCAGGCGCCCGGGTCTTGTTGAATGCCCAGTTACCTTGTAAGCGCAGAGCGCCTGGAAGACGAAGAACCTGGGTAAAGACGCAAGTCGACTCGTTGCCGTGGGCAGGCGAGCAGGTATACCTGTCCTCGCGGCAAGCGGGCAGTGGGTAGGTAAAATGCAGATTATGCTGGCCTCTATGTGCCATCAACTTTCTCGTATTCGGAAAACAGAACAACGTATACTTTTATAGAGTTGTTTTCAAGTTTATCTTTCAAAATATTTAGTACAGATGTTTTCGTTTCATGCAAGAAACTAAGGATGTCACGGCCTGGTTCTGACTTAATTGAAAAATCCTGGAGTTGGTCGTTGAATGCAGATCTAATTGGTTTGCGTTCATTAGATAATTTAATTTGCTTGGAAGTGGAAGCTTCCGTATCTGCATTATCGATTTTCCTTTTCGATGCTTGTCCGGTCGATGGTTTGCAAATTTTGAGGTGTTTACTTAAATTTGTAATGCTAATCATCTTTCCACATCGAGCACAAGACTTAGAAGGTAAGGAACGATTAATTCTCGAACCTGTTTCGCTACATCTTGCCCTGTGCTTGCTAATATTAGTTTTAGATATTAATTTTTCGCAAGTAACACATTCAGTTTTATCATTTTTATGATTGAAACTGGTGGTGGATGCCATTGCTTTCTCCAAAATCACAGAAATCAAAAAAATCTAGTATATAGCGATACAATTTTCAGGTATGTTATTTTATATAGAATTTCTTGGAGTGATTACAAAACTCAAAAATTCAATCTACTGTAAATAGAATTTCAGGTATGTTATTTATATATAATTTCTTGTGTGCGAATACAAAAACTCAAGAATTCAATCTACTGTGAATACAATTTTCAGGTATGTTATTTTATATAGAATTTCTTGAGGTGATTACAAAACTCAAAAAAATCAATCTACTGCGAATATAATTTTCAGGTATGTTATTTTATATAGAATTTTCTCAGGGCGAATACAAAACTCAAAAATCCAAGACAGTTCAGTTTTAACGTGTTCATATTTGGAAAAAAAATGCAAAATACGCCTTGGAGATTTCAACCAATCCACTTTACTAGATTGGCAAAACTCTAACTATTGTTATTTGGAACCTTTAACCTTTTTTGGTGACGTAGAGTACGCGTAGAGAGGTTGGGTTTAGTGTGTCGGTCGAGTCTCGGTGTCCTCTCTCCTCCCATACCAAAATAAACATAGGTCGTCATGGAACAAAAAAAAATGTACCGAAAATTTTCTAAGTCCAGCGTTAAATTGCTAATATCTCGAATTTTTGACAAACAGAGATGTCCCATAGGACCTTTGAGAAAAAAAAAACACGTGAAATTCTACAGAGGTGTGGTTATCTAACCGCAGCCGTTAGAACCTTTTTTGGGTTGGGCACCACGCACCCTGGCGAGGTTATAGGGGCCAGGAATCCTAAAAAAAAAAACAATTATTATTTGTTTGCTTGCGTCACAATACGGAAATAATGAGAGGCACGAGCGCGCGTGTGGCACATCGTTCCCCCGAGAGAGGTTTACAAAAGGTCACAATATATAAACATTTGGCCCCGGGACTTGGAAAATTACGATAAGGTGCATTCATCCTTCGAAGGATGAGAGGATGAGAGAGTGCATTTCACTCATCACTGCTTTTCTGCGCCGTGAAACATCGTCAGCGCAATAAATGAGGCGCGGAACGTGGAGAGAAAGTGAGTTTTTGATGTTTTGGTGGTCGTGTGGTCAAGAAATCAGAGTTGTGGTCAAACATACATTTACTATCTGGATTACGCTGAGAGCAGAAGCCTATTAGCAGGTCGTAATAGATTACACTGAGGGGATCTTACAGTATGAGGAGGCAGCCTTATAGGAAAATGTCGTAAGTCATTTCAAAAGTAGGTCAAAAGGCGAGGTAGCATAAGAGCAAAATTTGCAGGAGGTAAAAAATAGCTTAAAAAGTGATGCCAGAGCTTTTTCTGTCCATTTTTCTCTCATTGTAGGTTACTTTAGTACGTAAAACGTCGTAAAATAAAAAGTAGGTCAAAGGGCGTCGCCAGAACGTTGGGTTCCACCTACTAACCTATGTTCGGAAATCGAAAATAGCGACCGGAAGCGGGCTTATCTTGGAAACGGTAAGACTTAGAAAAAATCTGTTTGCGGATTCGTCATGTACACCTATACGTGAGAAAAAGTATGAATAGAACTTATGCTCGGAAATCCAAAATGGCGACCGGAAGTGGGATTATCTTGGAAACGGTAAGACTTAGGAAAAATCTGTTTGCGAATTCATCACGTACGCCTATATGTAAGTAAAATATCAATAGAACCTATGATCGGAAATCCAAAATGGCGACCGGACGTGGGGTTATCTTGGAAACGGTAAGACTTAGGAAAAATCTGTTTGGTGATTCATCATGTACACCTATATGTGAGAAAAAATATGAATAGAACCTATGCTCGGAAATCCAAAATGGCGACCGGAAGTGGGGTTATCTTGGAAACGGTAAGACTTAGGAAAAATCTGTTTGGTGATTCATCATGTACACCTATACGTGAGAAAAAGTATGAATAGAACCTATGTTCGGAAATCGAAAATGGCGACCGGAAGTGGGGTTATCTTGGAAACGGTAAGACTTAGGAAAAATCTGTTTGCGGATTCGTCATGTACACCTATACGTAAGTAAAATATGGATAGAACCTATGCTCGGAAATCCAAAATGGCGACCGGAAGTGGGGTTATCTTGGAAACGGTAAGACTTAGGAAAAATCTGTTTGGGGGTCACCGAGCTATATTTCGGGCAATAAAGTACAACAACTCACCCTAAGACAAGTGCCTAAAACAACAGCATAGCCTTTCACAAGAGAAGAGGGGAAGAGAATATTACAACAACTCACCCCTAAGGCAAGTGCTTAAAACAAGAGCGTAGCTTTTTACGATGTAAATTTTTGAGGGGAAATCTGTTCGAACGATCGAACTAACATCAAGATCGTCTGCGAGTTCAACAGTCCGTTGCCCGAGGATACCGTGTGCAGCGTCATCCTGATCGCAGAGAAGTCCTTCATCCATGATGTGAAGAACGAGAGGGTCACAGAGCAGTTTTAAAATATTCGTGAAAAAAAATTTGCCACATACTAAAAAAAGAAAAATCTACTAAGTTTACTACCACAACTAATTATTATTATATTATGTCATTTGCTTAGGTGAAAGGGAAAAGAATAGTCCAAAAAGGGAAATTTTGCCCCTTGGGAAGAGAAATTGTGCCCTCATAGTGTGGCAACACTGCGTCCACATCGCCGGTGGCGACATCTAGTAGCAAACACTAGAACTATTTCCTCAGGTATCGTCTTCATGTTCTCGACTGAAATATTAAAACAAACAGAGTCCCTTGTAGGTTAGTTCGGTGCGTAAAAGATTGTAAATAAAAAAATGATAGGTTAAGTTGCATCACTGAAGATCGTAAAAAAAAATCGTAATTAAAAAAAAGGATAGGTTAAGCTATATCACGTAAGATCGTGGCATTCGTACCAAGTACGAGTGGGAAAAAAATTAGATGCGGTGAAAATTGCACTGAAAAGTCGTCAAACGATATAAAATCAACAAAAAAATTGTCAAAATATGCTGCCACTGAGGTTAAATCTGTAAAAAAAAAGAGCTCGTACCAAGTACTATTTTGAACCGGCTAATATACACTACTTTTCATCATTCATCTTTACTGCCGCGTTATTCCAAGATGTAAAACATGACGTAAAATAATCAAATTAGAAAGAGAAAGATAAAGCAAGCGACG